>NC_069145.1:4138804-4167256 GCF_943734635.1 Anopheles cruzii | reverse complement strand
CCCGTCCCGGTTCCGCACGGTAACGTTTGTCCGGGCGAGCCACTCGTACAGCGGAAACAGACCGCAGTCGCACACGAACGGATTGTACGTAAAGTCCACCGTCAGCGGCGTGGTACGGCCGGGCTGCACCTGGACCGCTTCGAGCAGCGCCAGATCGCGCGGTCGGACCGCCTCGAACCGGTTGCGCTCGAGATCGAGAAAGCGAAGCCGCGGCATGCAGCTCAGATTGAAGTTCAGCTCCGTCAGCAGATTGTCCCCGAGGTGGAGGTCCAGCAGCGCCGGCAGATCGCAAAACACACGCTTGTCGTTGAACTGCGAGATTTCGTTCTGCTCCAGGTGCAACTTGACCAGCTTCGTGAGGTTGCTGTTGACGAAGATATCGTGCAGATCGGCCGACAGCTCGGCCGACGTGTTGTCCGCGAACGCATTGGTCAGGTGCAGCTCCTGCAGGTTGACGAAGTTGGAAAAGACACGCGGATGGTGGTGATTGAACTCCTCGTCGTCGTACCGCGAGATGCTCAGGTTGTTGTGGTTCAGGATGAGCCGCCTCACGTTCGGTACGTGATGGTACGACTTGCCGCGGATCTCGCGAATGTGATTGTTGCTCATGTCCACGATCGTCAGGTTGGCGAGATCGTTCAGCGCCCCGAACACGTTCCAGGGCAGCTCGTCGACGAGGTTACCGTTGAAGATGAGCACCTCCGTCTGCGCCGGCAGGTGCTCCAGGACCAGCGTGTCCCGGAACCCGGTATCGGTGCAGTTGACCACGTACTGCGTCTGGTAGTTGTACATCTGATAGCCACAGCTACACTTGCCCCGGAACTCGCGACCACAATCGTCGGCCACGGTCAGGACGGGCAGCAGAACGGCCACAAGCACCGGAACCAGCCAGCGCTTTATCCTGAGCAGCTTTGCCATCTACAAGAAAATAAAAAAAGGAACAAAAGATGAGTGCTTCTTTATAGGAGACTTTATGGAATGGAACTACTGGAACTTTGAGAACAAGATTGGTTATGTTCCGAGTACGATACGTTAATTAGTTAATCAGTGTCCTTTCCCCCAATTGACCACACGGTTCCCAGTGAACTCCCCGCCGAGTGCAGCATGATTAGCGTCATAATGCTACACACCATTAGGGCTCGTGATTATTTCGTGTCCAATTATTGGCACTGGTTTTTGCGGCTCACGGACTCCAATCCGTCGGAAACGTAATTCCCACGGGCGGCCGCTATGCAATTGGGTTGTTTGCTGCACCAAATTGGTGCTGTGCTCAATTCAGGTTAATGGAGCCTCCCCGAGCCTCGATATCGAGCCATCGCGGCCAGGGAGTGCACAACTTCCGATCGGGAATGATGTAGCCTCCGCTAAAAGGCTTCTTAATCGTTTGTTTATTATCAATGTGTAATGGTTCCGTTTCCGGCCTACAGATACACTAGACAGCGCCATAACGCCAGCCAGGCAGAAGACAATTTTTTAACATGTTTTAACAACATTTTAACACAAAAATATTGTAACAAAGAAGCAACGCGCAGGACGAAGGCTAAGAAAGCGCTCCAAACGAGCTTAACGAATGAGAAACGGTACCAGGCCCCGGGTTTTGCCTGCCTCTTCCATAAACTCTGACGATGCTGGCATTGATTAATCAGTCAGCCCCGACCCGTTCCCGTCCCGAGTTTTATGCTAATGTATTGGATTAGCGCCGCAGATCCGCCAGGATCCGTCGACATAATTTATGCCACCGGGAACCGCACCTTTCGAGTGACCCCCGGAAACCGGGTCATCGATTCGGCAGCAGCAGCAGCGCGCTGTTTCGGTGCTGAATCGTTCGCGAGGGCACCACCGTACTGGCGTTGGTTCCCGCCAATCACCGACCAAAATGTAAATGCTCCGTGTGGACGCTGCTGCGCGCTGCTAATGAATTTTTGATCCCACATCAAACCGGGGCCGCTGTTTGGTCCCGCGAACCAGTTTGCTTTCATTTAACCGCGAATGTTTAACCAATTTCCGCGGGTTCTTAGAAATTGGCCTCGACCTCGGTGCTAGAAATATGTTCGTTCTCGTTCCCCGGCCGCCAAAAACGGCCGTGTCCTGCGAGAGTGGGTTTGGTTTTTAATTATCATCGTCGTCGTCGTCGTCGTCCTGGGGCCGAACACACATGTTATCCGACCACACGGCCGGGTTAATTAAAGTAACAATATCTCAATCCTCGAGCTTCGGGCAGGCACCGAGCACCGAGAGGTTTATTTTTCGGTCAACACACACACACACACACACAGGCCGGACCAGGGATGGTGAGCCAGACCGGCAGACGATGAGTTATAAAATAATTCAAAACGAGCCCTCCGAGCCGGCTCGAGTTATGTGCCCCAGAACCGTTCCGTTCCATCCCATGGCATGCCGTCTAATCCCAGGCTGCTGCTGCGACGGTCCGTCCGGGGCGTATGAAAATTCAAGAAAATTACTCATCGGACCCAGCTGCCAGCGCTAAACTTCTAAATTCTCCACAACGGTGGCCAATATGTGTACCGGCCGCTTCGCAACGAAACCGGGGGGCGGCCCGGAATTAGATTTTGGAAAGGCAGACCTTCGCTGATCACCAGAGCGAACGCAGCGGTACCGCCTCGGGGTCTAAGTTTATTAAAGTATATGGGAAGTTTAATTGGCAAAATTCGTTGCCGGGTCTCGGGGGGCCGATCAACGGTGGGGTACGGCACGGTGTGTGTGTGTGTGTTGGTACGGAACGGTACGCCATAATGATGTC
The DNA here is from genome assembly GCF_943734635.1 of Anopheles cruzii. NCBI lineage: Eukaryota > Metazoa > Arthropoda > Insecta > Diptera > Culicidae > Anopheles > Anopheles cruzii. Next base: position 4,164,495 of record NC_069145.1, on the reverse strand, counting down.
GGGTAGTGCGATTTGCAGAAGTTGAGGCCCCTTGGCCCTATAGGGGGAGCCTCAGCATTGTGTGTCAATCCTTCGTCTCCGTGCCGGCACTCTAACACGAAGGAGGCTTTGATGTGAGGCCAAAGTTCATGCATTTTGGAGCAGGTTGCCTCGAAATCCGGACCGGTGCGAGCGAGCGTTTCCCGTTTCTGCGCCCGAGTGCGCCCAGCACGGTCCGTATCCTTCCGCAGCCCTAGCCGGCCGGACGGACTGGCTTCAATGTTTTCCTTTATCCTTTGGCCACTTTGTCACATCTTGTGCTTAGGCTTCATCAAATATCACTCCCGGTGCCGGTTATTGCTAACGGCACACCAGAGTGCTGTGGGTCCATTTATGCGTTTCGAGCATCGGGAAAAAGGCCCCCACCACTAGCGTAGCGAACGAGGATAACGCAAAGTGGTCCGAAAAAAGGATCATTTAGAAGCCCCGTTTTTGCGAGCCGTCGATGCCTATGGAGCCAACAGCCAAGAAAAAGGACGCGTGTCCCGATGTAAACCCGGCACACCCCGGGAAAGGGTTCGGCAGATTTGCATTTGCTGTGGACGTTGATCTACCACGCGCCGCCCCCCGATGGCTGGGCATCATCAGTTTTGTTCGCTCCCTTTTTACCGGCGACTCCGCGATCCGTATCTTCTAAAAGAAAGAAAGGACCCGATTAGGGTGTTTACTTTCGTTTGCCTTCGTTTTCCGGTCCTTATCCGTTTAGCTTTAGCCTTCTTAGATGCGGGCGCCGCTACTGCGATGGATGTTGCCGGCAAGTTTGGCTCAATTTTACTAGCTGACGACCCTTCTCGTTGCGTCGTAAGACAAACAGGTCTGTGGCTCGCTCAATTTGCTTCTATTTGGGTGTTACGCTTTTCGCCGTCTGAAAAGTTTATTGAAAATAATATTTGTATTGACCGATGGCCTGGGGGAATAGATAGAGGATGGTGGAAAATTAAGGTCTGGTTCGGGTTTGAGTTACGAATATATTCATCGTCACCCAGATTAAAGAGATTTCCCTCTTGTGGTGCACTTATATTGATTGTTCTCTTTTGCTACTTACACTAACCATGTTTTACGATAAAATAATATTTTTAATTAAATATTTTTTTTAACTTCGACAAGAGTAAAATGAAGTGTGAAACAATGACTGTTGAAAACTGTAGTTTGCGAGTAGAAAGCTCGGTCGTCGACGGTTACTAGATGAATTTCTTCTACAAATGGTCACTGACAGAATGCATCGAAGAGTCGTGTGGATAATTCAAAAAGGAAATTTCTGTAAGCTGTCATTTTGACAGCAGCAAGTGTGTCGGAAGTAGACTTTACTTTTAAGACAAAAATATCTATTTGAATCATTATAATTATCATTAAATGGTCTTTGAAAGCAAAATGTGTATTCTTAGACCACGTAAGCTATTATGTTGCAAAATTGTTAAAACAAAACAATGAATAAACTGTATGAGAAAATTGAAAATGAAATTTTGAAAACTTTTCCAACCCATTCCGGCGTCAAGGATCCAACAAGTCCTGCCAGTCCTAATTCAACTTGCAAAACGAATACGTTTGACCCTAAATCAGAGGATCGTAATCGTATTCGAATAGCCACTGACGCCTTTGTATCTCCCCTGGGAGCCCCTGGGGTCTTTACAGATTTGCAAATCCACAGAAAAATGTACCACCGAATGGTTTTCGGTGAAGGGAAAACCCACCCCCCGGGGGACAGAGAACCCCCGAACGACTGAAACGGCTTATTTCGTGTGCAGAACTTTGGCACCTTTTCCACGGCTAACGGGGTGCGATCGTCATGTTGTGCGAACTGCAAAAGTTCTGCTCTGCGCAAAACCCTGAAAACCCGTTGAGCTGAAGCTTGGTTCTGGGATCCGGATTACAAGGCGAAGTAACCGGTATCCTCTCCCCAGGTGGCCAAACACCGCCACCACGGGCCACGTTCGGTTTCCGGTTGAAAGTTTAATGAAATACCGGAACACAACAATGCCGCACAGCATCAGCCGCCGCCGCGCTTCCGGGTTTTCGGCGTTTCCGCTCCAGGGCGCAGCACGGGGCGCTGAAATGCTCCAGCAATTACAACCAACACTGTGTACCGTCTTTCGTTGAGCCTCGAGGAAACGTAGCGCCAACAACAACAGCACCCGAGGCACCGCTAGTCAAAGGATTCGCACCGAACACGAAGGCGGTCGCGGGTTCTGGTATTTAGCAATGCAAACTACACAAAATGTAAATGAAGAGAGAACTGTATGTCGGCGAGACGGACAACCGGTCGCCGGTGTTTGTCGGAAGGGTTGCCGGTTTCGAAAAAAAAAATTCACAACTCACCCAACTCAGCCACCGGCCCTGGATGCCTTTTCTATTTTCCCACCCGGACCGGGTGCGCCGCAGTATCATATCTTGGGCCTGGTCTAAGAAAGTTTGTGGTCAGAGTGTATTTTGTGTGTAGCTCCGGGGCGGGGGCCACGGGGGCTGACTTTTTCGGACACCGACTTTGGGACGTTCATTGTGCCTCAGTTTGTGGGTTTGTTTTATTTTGAGTCGAGGAGAAAGAAAAGAAAACCCCAAAAAAGCCGCCCGCCAGGAAACAAACAAAAGGAACAAGGAATAGCAGAAGAGATCTTCAGCCAGCCAAGAAACTGGAATAAAGTATCACCCACACCGGTGAGCGGAAATAAAAATAAAAAACTTTAGAGCCGCCATGCTGTGCTAGCGATGGAGGCGCATGGTGATTTCTACTCGTTCGGCGCCATTCGGCATTTAGCCCGTGTTGCGAAAGAGGTTTTCTGTTGTGGTTAGCCCCCATTTCGCGCTCAGTTCTTTGCCTCAGTCGGAAGGGTAATAAAAATTTGCCACAAGAACTTTGTGAGCCTGGGGGGGTGGCGTTAGAAAATGGGCCACCGTTGGTTGGGGCCGACAAAGCGTTAGGGGTCTCGACATGAAATTACCGGTCGGAAATTTGACTGAACGGAAATTAGATAGATTGAGGAGACAGAGAGAGCGTGCGCGGGTTTGAAGAAAATTCCCAAACACGGAGCGACGAATCGACGACGGACGGAGACAGTGGGTCGTGTTTGGCGGAACCACGGCTAACCTCTTTTTTGCGACACCCGGCCCAATCTGTTGCTTCTCGGCGTTGGCACGGCTGGCACTAGGATGGTTCAAACTTTTACGATGCTTCGATGCCACTTTGGTAAAATTTCAATCATTGCTTTCTCGGTGCTTTCCGGCATCGAAGCCGAAGCCAAACTAAATCAAGTAGTCAATGCTTCTAATTGCTAGTTGGTGGGTCTAGGTTGGGAATAGTTCTTTTTATTATTCGCTTAGTTTAAGTTGCTGCACTACGTTTAAAGTGAGACAAATTCATGCTGCAGTTTGTATTTAGTAAACACGTGTGTTTTGTACGAAAATATGCAATAATATGAAAATCGAAGCTTTAAAGCTCGACACCAACTTTTCTTTGGAAATTCAATTGCGTCCATCTTCGTGCGATTGCATCGTCACCTTGTTTCAGTCAAAGGAATCCAAGGAAGCTATGCTTCCCAATGACTGTCGCTAAAGATAGGTCTTTAAGCAGAACATGGGATTGGAAAATTAACACCCCAGTGTCAAAAAGTCCTCTAACCCCTTAAGGCACCAATTTACCGAAATCGAACCACGTTTTTGTTTTGCTCCTAAAATGGCCAAAAACTTCCCGTGTCATGATTTCACCACAATCGTAGTGTTACTTCCATTTTTTCGTGTCAACTCCCCTCTCTTCGTGGTGTGTGTGCGTAAAATATGCTTATAATATGCCAAGAGCCGAAACCATGAGCTCCCGATCCGTGACGCCGAACTTTTTTGCGGTGTGCCACAGAGCCGAAGAGAGAAAACTTTCGCTACGTTTTTCGGTTTGTTGCTGGGCCGACTTTTTTCTGCCACCAATGTTACTGACAGTTTCGGCGGGTGTGTCGCGTGACGAATGGATGCTTCGGTAATGACCCGTGTGGGTAGACGCCACGCGAACGGCAGGCGTTAGTCTTTTAATTTGCACAATTTACCGGAAACATTCGTGAAGCAGCAAAACATGCGCTAAAGCGTCGCAAAGCTTTAAAAAGCGCGTGCTGAACGGAAAAGCGGTTGCCGTCGCGGCAAGAATATTCAAACCTTGGCTGACAGATCGGAGCGGAACCCAAAAGCTGACGAGGAAAGAAAATCTCTGTCTTTCAGGACACTTCCAGCTCATGAATTCTAATCTATATTCATCAAGAGGCATCAACGGCGGGGTCGAGAATTGAGCTTTTTAAATGGCCCCACTGGCTGTGGCACGTAATTATCGCATTAATTTAAATTGCGTACGCCAAAACATTGTCTCGCTAGTCTGGACCTAATAAATAACTAACACCAGACAGCTCGCAGTGGCGCACCTTTTTCTTCGCTGGCGGCAACGATTTTCGGCAAACGATTTGTCCTTCCAATAAATAACGGAGGTCCACAACAATGGCAACCCGAAAGAACGGCGACCCAATCGTATTGCGTCACCCGTTCGGAAGTGTTTCCGGACCCATCCACGATCCCATCCGTCTATGCGAGGGTTTTAAATGATTTGTTTGACGGAAAAATTAACGAATTAAAATTACGAACGGCAATAAAAAAGGTTTTTTGGATGGCCACCAGCAAGAGGATGAACAGAAAAGGACACAACGGAACAGTTTACAGCGACGTAACGGTTCGGCGGTACTGTCGTTCGATCCGAACGGGGACCCTAATCACTTTAAGACGATAAACGGCTGCTGACGTAGAAGCTATTAAACGCCGGAGAAAACTTGCATTACTTAAATGGACTAAGGGTTGATTAAATGGCGCACGATCCAACGCAATACGTTAATGAAGTAAGCCCGTTAATCCGTCTAAAATGTGGATTTCACCATCTCCTTACTTTGTTTTAATTTGCAGTGAACTTCCTGCCTTTTTTTCTGTTGGCTGAATGAACAGCACTGCATCTTGAAAGGGGCAAGACAAGCGAGCTAAAAGAGCTGGAGAGCACTGGACAACATGAAAGCGATTCCGGTGCTCGCTGAGGTCTCACTCAAGAACCCCAGCACCAGTTAAGCCTCATTTCTGGAAGGCTCCTTGCGCTCTTCTAGGGCGCCATTTCAAATGACGAACTAAACTTTCACCATTTGAGGGCTGCAAGTGCAACCACTCAACCACCATCAAGACCGCCCAGACCATGCCCTGATGACCTGACGGAAAAGTGCCTCGGAAGGAGTCAAATGAGTGGCTCTACACGGTCGTGTGGTATGGCCGTGCCAGGACCCGGAGCGCGGCAATCACGACACACACAATGGTTCGCGTGTGCCCGCGCAAATCCGGAAGTAAATCTAAACATGAATGGTGCACACCCTCGGCGGCCCCGGAGGTGGCCCTTTCAAGTTTCCGGTCTGCCACCGCACCCGGTTGGGATTATAATTGAATTTTGTAGGGCCAAATTAATTTCCAGACTTGTTCTTAGGAACGGACCGGCAATTTACCGACTAGCAGCAGCGGTTCAGAGCGGTACCGTGTTGTTGCGGTGGGAAAATGGAAACGAATTAACAAATGTTCCGGAGCGAACGTGGTAGAGTGTGGCGGGCGGCGTTCTGTGTCCTGCGCGTCGGGCACTCTCGAATGTGTTGCGATTTAAGTGATTTATTCATTGCCCGTCCCGTGTTGCCACGGACCGGACACAAAGATTATGTTTTCATTGCACTTGCTTCCCTCTTCATCGTCGTCCTAGTACGGGCGCCAATTTCCAGCGCTACTTTGGATTATGTCTCGCTCCGTTTTCCGATGGCCACATCCTTCCAACCCGGTACCTCCCGAGGCGGTTTGTGTCGGGTGAATCCTTTCTCGCCGGTGTTGCTGCTGTAGCGACTTACGAGTAATTCAAAAGATAATAAATTTAATGTTTACCAGTCAGTGCCGCAAAGCAGCAAAGGCCTTAATGTCCGTAGATTAATTTTACCGTATACCATTAACCGGTGAGGGAAAACTGCCATTAGTTTGTGGTCGAAATTCCACTTCCTAAAAATGGGCGCTGCAATCTGCATTTGATGTACTCTTTGAGCTGTTGATATTCGATTGGGTTATCCCGGTAATGCCATTGTTAAAAGTACCTTCAATACCCGATCAAAAGCATTTTATGGCATTGGATTTTCTTCGGAAAAATGACAGACTTTTCGCTCTTGGAAATCGCCGGAAAAACGAGAGCTTTGAGCGACAATCACACTGAGGCCTCGTATCACAACAATCAATTTCTGTTGAACGATGGCAACATCATCAACATGAATGCTGAAGACAAAACACAATCGTTTCGGATGGCAACCCGTAATTGATGGGTCTCCTTCCTATTATGCTGCCATCTCGGAATCGGATTTCAAACCATATGATCATTCGCCATGCAACGCAAAACAAACGAAAGCGAACGAAAATACGAAACGAACCATAAAAATGATTCTTTGATTGCAACCCACCCCGTCGTGTGTGCATGTGCATGAGATAAAGGACGACGACTGGAACACGGCGCCGGAGGAAAATCGAAATAAACCTCCCAGAGGCGAGTCACCTGAGGACTAAATGCTCGGACCGAGTGACAGGGGGAAAGCAAACAGTTTTCGAGCGCATCGAGGGTTTTTGGGGGCAAAGTTTTCGGGCCCAACCGGGGCGGGTAAGTGGAAGCATAAGCCAGCGGGGTTTGTTGGAGCCGGGCTCTGCACAGAGACGACGAACGAAACACGGACACTGTTAACAGCACCGCTAGTGCATTGCTGGTCACCCGCGACACACTAATTGGACAGATGTGTCACCTCAGAGAGCTACAATCGCAGACTCAGGGTGCGTGAAAATGGCCCTGCGGCGAGCGAGGGAGTGAGCAGAGGAGGGCCCGTCACTATCATGGGGCGATCATGGCAACGAAGGGCAAGCGCAACCACTGCAGCGCAGTGCATCGCGTTCGGTAACTACTTTTGGTGGTCCATTCCGCCAACGGGATAGCTGTTTGTGTGGGTAGTTTCTTCTACAACGAAAAAACCCCACAGAAATTTAATGCTGCAATTCGAATGGCAATTGCATTCCGGATAATGTTTTCAATTTCATTCGCATCGCTTTTTTTTCGAATTCAATGCCAAATAGGGCACGTCGGGCGACCAAATGTTAATAGATTTTCAGTAGATCCGTTCCGATACAAGGATTAGTGCGCTGCCTTTATTTGCATTTCGTGCTGCTGGAAATAATTAAATCAATGAGTGTAGAGAACAAAAAAGTTTACCATTAGAGTTTATTTGCATAAAATGGAAAACGCTCGTGTTAATGATTGATGGCGATTTACGAACCAAATTAAACAATGCAATGTTGAGTGTGTCGATTCAGAAAGGCCATTTTTAAGGCTGCTAATCAAGTTTTGGAGCATTTTAAACCGGGACCGGCGTTTGTCGTTTGTACCCTTTGGAAACAAGGCCACCTTCAATCGACGTAGTACGGATGCGTAACTAGATCGTCGGAACCGCATCTTTGGGAATCAAATGACTTGCCCGCTACCATGGTTACTGTGACCCACGATAGCTTTTAACAGCGTAACCACTGACATCGGTAGATGAAAGTTCCAGAAGTTCATCCGATATCGTCTGTTTTGGCGGGGATCTCTCGTCTCTTATCTTTCGAAGACTCACGAAGCGAATTGTCAGAAAACCAAGAGACACCAAGGCACTAACTACATTCCATTCGATATGTAGCAAGCGGCGAAGACACGGAACGGCGGCGGAGTACGCAATTACATACACAGTTTTCTTCGATTGGCCCCGGCTGAGACCGAAGAGGTCATGCACGAATCGAAAAAACATTCAAATGATTCAAAGTGGATGAAGAACAGGGCACGAAAGTGGAATATGGTCAAGATGCAACATGCCCTGCTTGCAGCATCTCAACGGACTCCCCAAATTGGAAGCAGCCGTGTACCACATGTGTCCAAAACTGAAAACCTCAAACCTCCGTCTTTGCCTTCTTCCACTGTTGCATCCATTGCTCGGTACGTAGTCGACGGCAGCTGGCGATGTACATTTTTATCTACCCCTGCTAACTTGGGTATTCTTTTCAGCGACCAAGACGACTCTGGAGCACGTTCCGATAATACTGAGCATAGTAAGCGCAGAGCACTGGTGGCTGCCCACAGCGGGGTTCACTTTTGGTGACACTTTTGCTGCAAAATAATGACCAATTGGCAACTTTTTCATAGGATCCTCAGCATAGAAAAAACGGTCGGCCGCTAATGGAACGCACGCTGCTAATTTCCATTCAAGCAAATCCGATGGTGACGAAGGCTCGACAAATAAAATGCTCGTTCCGCAGACCACCGACCACAGCCCCCCAACATCATGCCCGTAGATGGGTTGTGGGTTGATCGCAAACATGAACGTTTGATGCCATTTGACCATTTCTCGCCTCCGAAGCAGCCACCGCTTGGAAGTGGTTTTCGTGGTAATGGTGGCCAACGGTGCGACGGTGTGCGTTTGGTTTCCCTCGCGCCAACCGGCTCGCCCACGGGGCCACCCCGCGACAGAGGTAACAGAAAAAAGGAGATGAAGATGAAATAGAAAAAAGGGCCGTCCATTGCACACACCGGTAATACGAGATGGCACCGCACAAACCGCTGCAAATGTGGTTCGCCGTGGAGCTACTTATGCTTGCATATGAACGCCTATTTACGTCAACCTCGCCAATGGACTTACCGTTTTGCAGGAACGCCTTAAGACACCGCCTCTGCAGAAGGGTTTCTTTCTTGCTCGACCACTTGACCGGTGCGATCTTTCGTTCGGGGTTTTTGTTTAATCCAAGCAGGCTCCACACACGACGAGGTGCGGTTTCCTTTCGACGATGGCGACTTCGATCTCACGAATTAGCGACCGAACAACAGCAACAGCAGTAGCATGGTACGCGCCCCGCAGGGGCTGAACGTCACGGAACCGTGTTTGTTTGCTTTTTTCGGTGAGCCACCCAATTGCTTGCGTTGGTTCCGAAAAACTCAGCAACCCGATTGCCCGGGGTGCTGCTAGCGAGCCAGAAATAGCTTTCACTGCGGTGGCAAGAATGAAATTATCTTCCGACCACACCACACACTGCCGTGACACTTATTTGTTTAAGCTCACAGAGGCGCAAACATAAATCGTTTTCGTTGCACAATTCATTTACATTCTATGCTCCAATGTTACGAGCGACGCTTAGATTGGGGTCTCCAGACCACAGTTATGCTGCACCTTGCCAGCACGGGAATCTGCACACCTTGCACACGTTTTGCAAGTCCGCATTAATGCACTTTCGGGGCGAGAATGACGCACACACGTACCGCACTAAGCTTATTTCCTTAGCCGTGCCCAAGAGCGAATTCAGGTTTCTAACCGCGAGCTTTGCGTTGCGCTGCTTACTTTCGAATGAAACACACACAGACGCCCGAAACTGACCGTTTACGCACGATCGCGGGTTCGCGTTTTCGAGTGCGTGGTTCCCGTCGCACGACTGTATGGGTGAAGCACACACTTCAGGTGAGCGCACACCAAATATCATCCGACACACCCGAACTGACCAAAGCAACAACCGATTTTGTACTGAAAACGCGTTCTCGGTGTGCGAGATTTCGAGGGATGCTGGCGATGCGTGCGCCATCTCGCTCACGCGCTGTATCCTTCGGAAACACGAACGCGGAACACGAAACACCTACACACCCGACTGGCGGCGGTGCGCAATCTTTCGGAGGCAGAAGCAGAAGAGAAAAACAAAACGCAGATGCCCGATTTATACGTTGCTTTATTGGTGAACAGTTATCACAAAGTATAAAGTGTGTTCTTACGAATGTAGTTGATGTTTATCGCGCGTTCTGGTGGCGGTGCGATAAATTCATACGTCGCTAACGGACCACATTTTTGTAAAGAAACGACAAACGAAACGGCGCGATTTTTGACGAAATCATAACGGCCCCGTTTGGCGACGAGCGTGTGGTGGCGCGATGTAAAGGGTTGTACTTTTTGCTTGCAACTAGTTTGAAGATTTTCATATAGCGAGCGATGGGCGGCTACTGGGATGCTACTGTCGCAATATACGTTTTTCTTTTGTCTAGTCTAAAACACTCTATCACACACGACACCAGCGTTACGAACAGATGAATGAAAGGTTCACTTCGTCGACATGATGTGATTGACGAAAGCGAAAGGCCAAAGGCTTCTCCATAGACACATCATTTAGTCCTTTTTCATTACCCTCCGCGAACATGATATATAAGCTTCATGCTTGTACTGTGCCTGTTTTACGTGCCCGTTTACTTTTTAGTGTAGAGTTTCTTACTGTTTCTCCTACCTCGGACGTCCGCCAGACGTCGTACTGTACATCTGTTTGCACTAGCTCCATAGTATAAAGGAAATGGTGCACGTGTTGATAAGTGTGGATAGTAATGGTACTAAGGTACGATCCTGGAAAGATTCTCACTGATGCGTCGATGTTTTACTTTGATTCCGTTAACTTCCTTTCTTCTCACTCGCTAGGCTATGTTTGACTTTCTATCTTGATATTCGTGACTTTCCGATCGTGCGAATTTATTCAAGACTTGCTTTGTTCTATAATTTACAGCTAGCCAAAAGTAGCATAACGACCAAACAGAACCCAGTCGTGCAAACTATTTAAGACTTATTTCAAATGTGCTGTATGGCGACTGCGATGGCGCATCGATATCCTGTTTTGTTCCTTTAAGACTATTTTGATATTTATGATAATGTAACTGTGGTTGCTGCTAAGCGATGCAAGAGCTTTTTCAAATGTGTCGTTATATGGCTTTTGATGTGGTTTTATTGTATTGTAACTTGTTGTGACCTGTTACGTGGGTTGGTGGTGTCACCGGTTCCACTAGACACGCTTCTGCCTCGCGCGGACCCGATGTGTTTCCCGCTGGGCTCATTTCGTTCCATTTCTATGTTTTTCCTTCTTCGGGACAGAAACAAAAAAATCCGGGAACCGGTAATGGGGAAGTAGATTATTGCAACTGATCTTAGACATCTAAAGTAACAACGTTCGAAGAGAAAACTACCGTTCTTTTGTCACAGACAAACTCACACACACAGACACACACACTCGCAAAACAGCACACTCCGAGATCCTTATGATTAACCTCAGCAAAGCTCAACCACACAGACACACAATCATACGAAAACAAATATCCGCGACTGGTGCTGTCGGTTGCCTCTTCAAGCGGTTTATTGTGTTTTTGTTTTCGAAAAAAAACTCATCCGATCGCCAAAGATGAATCTTTGGATGTATTTAGAGGACAAACAGTGTGAAAGCTTAAATTAGTAAACATGAAAATACCTCCGTTGGCAGTATTTTCCGATGAAAACAAAAGAGATACGCGCTGGATAAGCCTGAGCGTACCTAAAAGGAATTTCGTTTCCATTTCACATGACCGCTATCTGGGTCTCCCTATTAATTCGCCGTAAACCTGTACACTAATTTTTACACACACCGCACTTCGAGATCTCGTTGCGCTGCACATGGCCTGTATACCTGGGGTGGTGCTGAAGCAAGGGAACGAGTCACAGTCGCGCGAACTGCCAGCAAAAGGGCAACTCGGGCACACGTGTTATAACAAACGACAGCAACGACTCGTTCTCGTTCTTACAGCGACGACATGTTGTGCCGTCGTCCTTTTACTCGGCTTACGAGATTACAGATCTTGAGCGCCGGGCCCAGCTTGAGGCCCATGTACTTCATCATCATGTCGCTGTTCAACAGCAACAGCGCCTTGCCGTCAATTTCCTGCAAAAGACGAAAGCAATCCCGTGAACGAACGGACGATGCGCACCCGACAGCCCCGCCCGATGCTTACGTGCTTCCGGAACAGATCGGCATGAACGGCCAGGGCAGGATCCTGAACGGCGATGAACTGTATCACGTCCTCGATCGTCCAGTCGCTCGTCTGTCCCCGTGGCATCGCCGCCAGCAGCGGTGTGGTGGTCTGTGGGACGAAGGCAACCGGCGGCGGCGGAATGCCCGCTCCGCCAAGGTACTGAGCGGCACCGGTGCCCGCATAGGCAGCCGATGGTACGGTGGCGGTAGCAGCCACAGGATACGGTGCCGAAGTGGACGCTACCATAGGGATTAAAGCGACGGCTGGACCGAGCGTGCAAGCGGGTGGCGGAAGTAAACCCGGCGTCGAAGCGGGTGTGGTCATCAACGAAGCCACCGGCGGCTGGTGGTGATAGGGGACAGCAGCTGCAGCTGTAGGTGCGGCTGCTACTGCTGCTGTGGCTGCCGCTGCCGCCGGTGCCGGCATCGGCGATGGCACGGCAACGGCTGCCGTTGTGGGCTCGGCCACATTTGCACTTTGAACTTCCATCTTTACGATACTGTCACTAGCGTTGGCGGCGGGTTGTGATGTCGCTTTGTTTGGTCCACTGCTCACCGCCGGCTTACTGCTGGACGTTGAAGTAACTGTGGGCGGAATGGAAACAAATTTTAGAAGAATTTGAAACCAACAAAAAACACAACGGGACATACCACTCGGGTCAGTTTTGCTCTTCGCCGGTTTGGTGGACGATTTGGTGACATTTGGAGCCGTCGTCGTCGTCGTCGTCTTCGCGTTCGTCGCCGTTGTCGTTGTGACCGTGGAGCTGGCTTTGTTCGGCTGTGACGATGTTGCCGTGGTGCTGTGGCCACTCTCCTTCTTCGGTGGATCGTGCACAGTGGCCTGCGCCTTGGTCCGGCGCTTCGGCGATGGTGGTCGATCGGCCTTGCTTGTGCTTTCTTTGGGTACCGCCGGTTCCTTTTCGTCTCCACCACCGGGGGCACTGCGCCCGGTAGCGGACGCTTTCGGTGAGGAGGCGGCAAGATTTGGCGGTGGGCTGGCCGCTGCGGTTGCCCGGGGTTCCGTCTTAATGGAGCGCTTCAGGGGCGGTGACACAAGCATACACTCCTCGCACTGCTCCGGACCCGGCTCGAGTGTGATCAGACGCGGGCAGGCTTGGCACGCGGTGCACAGCACTTCCAGAAACTCCGACACACCCGCGTTACCCTTCTGCTTGATGTAGGTCGGTATTTTGACGGTAAAGTTTTTACCCGCCGCCGTGACGATATGCACTTCCCCGTCGAGGCCGAATAGCAGGGGCGACAGTTGCGAGTGGTCACGCGAGGCGGCCAGTACCTCCTGCAGGCACAGCTTGGCCAGCGTCTGGTGGTTCGGGGCCGTCACCATCGACGGGAGCTTCGAGCTGTTGACGTACGGACCGCCTCGGCAACGGCTGTGAAAGTGGGCCGTCACGAGCACCGCCGGTTGCATCGTGTCCGGCTCGGTGACCATCGCGAACGAGTGCCGGCCCTGCTTCGACCGATTACCGCTGCCGTCGAGCTTGTTCTTCTGGCCCGGCGGTTGCATCGGGTGGCAGCTTTTGGCGCACCATCCCACCGGGAAGATATCGCGCGAATCGTACCGGCACCAGTAATCGAACGCTCCGCGCCACCCGTCGAACGTGACGTGGATCTGATCGTCGCGAACCTCGTTCACCGTCGCGCAGCAAATGAGCTGCGGGTTTTTCTTGTCCACCGCCTCCAGCTTTTGACCGATCTGGAACAGATTGCACTTCGGGGTGGGCGGTTCCTGGACAAAGATGTAGCTCGGTGCCATCACCGCACCGTTGAGCGTTTTCGACAGAAACGTCGGCCAGCTGCTCGCGTTCAGCCGAAAGCCGAGCGGCGGCTTAAGCATCTCGCCCGATTCCTCGCAGTGGCCGATCGTATGGATTTCGTTCGAATCCACCAGCCGCCAGAAGTCGTTCTTGTTGTCCCCGCCATCGAGGCGTAACCGGAGCCGTGAACCCAGCACACCGACGACGGTCGCAATACACGTGGCGGTGACATTGCGCGGGTCCAGAGCCTCCAGCTTCATGCCGATCTTAAACTCGTTCTTTGGTGGCACCACGGCCTGCTTGAAACACTCGGCCGGAGCCGGCACGCTGCCCGACTCGCGCAGGTACTCCGTCCAATCGAACACGTGGAAGCTCTCGTACTGGAACGCTCCGGCTTGTGTCGTGGTCACGGGGCTAACCCGTGCCCCCGATCCGCCGCCGCCGCTGCCGTTACCACCGGCAGACCCATCGCCGGGCGCAGACCCGGCCGGCGAGCTTCCTCCATTGCTTTTGCGTCCATTCGCACTTCCGTTACTGTTGCCGATGTTACTGTTGTTGTTGTTGTTGTTGTGGTTGGTGCTGTTGTTATTGTTGGCGGTCGTTTTCAGTACGTCCAGCGGTGGTGGTACCAACCCGGCCGTACCTTTTTTCATTTCCTTTTTCATACAAAAGGTAGAGCAGAAGGACGAGTTTGGAGCGTTCGGTCGGACCACGTTTTCGCACTGGACGCAGGTACCCTTGCCGCACGCCTTCCGGTAGTCGGCGATGCACGCCTCGGAGCAAAATTCCTTATTACCGCTCTGCGTCGGCAGCACGTACTTGAGCGGGTTCTTCGTTTCGAGGCACAGGGCACAAGCGGTCGCCACCACACCGTTGCTCTTCTTGTGGACGATGCAGTTACTGGTGGTGATGCAACTGTCCAGGGGAAGAAGGCTAAAATTTGCTATATCGGTGCTGCTGGAGACCACGGACGCAGGCGTTCCGCCTGATGGACGCTTCAACGGTCGACTAAAAGTGCCCGAGGTGCTGCTAGTGCTGCTGCTACTAGCAGCCGTCGTAGTCGGAATGTTTGCTTTACCACTAACGCTGTCGCTCGGCTCGGTACAATCGATCGTACTCGAACCCACGGCGGGGCCTAGGGTGGTAGTGTCACCGTTGCCACTGGTGGTGCTGGTCGCTGGAGCAGCGATTGACGTGGATGCTTCTTCACCCGCTTCGCTGTTCTGTTCCGCAGAGGGATTTTCGCCCTGCTCAACAGCATCTGACATGGCACTGCCAAATCTTGCCAAGCTAACAAAGGCTACTACGATGATGATGACGGAGCTCTACTCTTCACCCCAATCACGCGAAACGTTCTTCGAAACGCACTGCAGCTCCGCGGAAATCAGCTTGCTGCGATGTAAACAATCAGTGTGTTCACAGTAACGCACAGAACCAGCGACGCTCGACGCTCGTCACGGCCAACCATCGCATTTGATGGCCAATATTCGTAACCATTATTGGCACCGGGCCCGAAAGAGTGACTGACCTAAAACGATGAAAATGCGACGATAACTTCGCTGATTCGCCAAGGGAACCGTGATTGCGGCACTATGGGGCGCCTACGGACGGTCCGCGGGGTACGGCGGCGTAACACCAACACACACTGAAGTGTAGAAATGCAAGTGACGCGCTCCCGCCACGGACCACGGACTGATGTTGGATGAGTTGAACGCTTGCAAAGCACACAAACCGATGCACTTTTCGGTGCACTACACTGCACTTTACTGGCTGGTGCAACCGCGCAAGGGTCCTGTGCTTTTCGCGTCACCGTTTCGGAGGTTTTGTTGAATTTATTTGCACTATTTTGCACTGTGTTTGCGGAACGTTAGGGGTGACGAATTTTCGCTCGACGATGAGATAGAAAACAGACGCTGTCAAAAGCGAAGCGTTTCCGTTACAAACGTTAGCACAAAGAGAGCGAGGGAGAAAGAGAGAGAGGGAGCACAACACAACGCACCTGCGAACAACTCGGCACGGGCATGCGTACCTGGAAATTGGCTTCATGTTAGCAAAACGTATGCCTGTGCTTACGTTTACTGCACGCTGAAGCGTTTCGCGTTATGGAAAAGGCCTTTTCGATAGATTTGTTGTATCATTCTATTGCGAAGGACTATTCGGAATGTAGAAAATGTTTCTAAATAATCAAGATAGAATCCCTGCATTAAAGCCGATTCATTGTATTAACATGCATAACGAAGGTTCATGTACTGCATAACACTAGATTTTAGTACAACATTGATTGCTGTTTTCCGAGCTTTCCGATACTGCAGTTCATAACGTTTCCTTTCTGCACTTTAGGAAGCGACGAAATGGGAGGAAAATGTTTTTCCGATTGAACACGAAAAGCTAGTGTAGGTACTGCTCGAAAAGCTTCCTACTGACCCTCGATTCGTCGTCGTTTTCGCTGTCGGCCCGAACACGGTGAACAGGTCGCTGCCAGAGGCCAAACGTTTATAAAAAGGGTATCCATGGAGTCGGAGTCCACGATTTGCTGGAAGGACGTCGTGGAAATAACACTTGTTGAACCTTCTGTGTGCGCGTGCTGAGCCAGCCCGTCGGCCGTTGGGCTTCGGTGTTTTCCCGACCAGATCAGAAAGTTCGTAGGCGCAAGTTTGAAAATTCTGCGCCCACGCCACGGACGGACAGTGCCACACCAGAGCGCCGCCATGTGAGCATCGACCAAAAACCCCGGAAGTGATTATTGAGTTCGTGGGCCGCTGTAGCTAACGGATTTTCGGTTGCTCTAGTGGTTCAACATAGGTGAAGGATCGGATCGAATGTACGATCGTTTCGAATGCCAGAAGGTGCGAAAAGGTTTAAAACGACAAAACACAAGTGCACGTGTTGCAATTACATACTTTTGATCCCGTGCTTGATGCAAACGTGTTAAACATAACAGTTTTGAACGATCAGTATCCAGGAAGTAATACATTTTTCTCCCCGGGTCGTTGCCGCACGCCAACAGTTTTGTGTTTCGTCGACGTCGAAAAAGCAGAAGTGAAACGTTAACCGAAAATTGGAAGCACGTAAACGCGACAAGAATTTCCAAAACATTTTCACCTGCGCACAGCCAGCAAAACAACAACCGTAAGTATTTCAATATCGGGTGGAAACGAATTTCAACTTTGAAGATCGTAAAGCGCCAAACTTACCACTTTATAAAAAAGCGAAACAATTGGTGGAGAGAAATTATTCCACGTTTTTCTTAGAAAGTTTCAGAGCAACAGAAAAATTGATGTGCACGGATACGGTTTCATTTCTGTTTTTCTCGCCTAACATTTGGGGCGAATAGTTGAAATGTTATTTCGCCATTCAGAGAACTCATCGGTATTTCGCAACCGGAATCAATTGTTCCCCTTAATGCAAACAATCGCCAACTATTGGGTGGTTGGGTTTTCAGCTCCGTTCATCGTTCGGTTCGTTTCGAACCGAAATCAACAGTTCGCCTTCTTTCGGCATTCTTTCAAACGCTACCCGAAACAGTCTTTGTCTGGATTCATTACATTCCTGCTCGATTGGTTTCTTCGAAAACACGCAACGAAAGAAGGATCTGAGGCATTCCAGTTCGGGGCTCAGAAATTAGTAGAAGAATTAGAATAAATGCCATAAATGGTGGGTTTTCGACCGCGGCAATTTCGGTCTTTCGACATTCATCCAGAAAATATCTATACCATACCGTAAAAAAAATCCATCACGCGCACAGATTGATTTCATTCAGTCTCAAATCAAATTACAAACCACACGCGAACCGCGGTGTTTTGGTCGGTTTTCCTACGCTTAAAACACTGAATGGGGAAGCTTTTCCACGTCCTTAGGCATGCCCGCCGGGGCGCAGGATTTGTTATTTTTAACAACCGGTTTTGGGTCCCGCTGAGTTACTGAACTAGCGGAACTTGGCGGTTGGTCTTCGTCGGGGAACCGATGTTCGGTGGAACGGTTGGTGTGTGCATTAAATTTCCATCAAGAATGCCCACAAACCAAGCCACCGACCGTTCTGGGGACTTTCTTCGTAACTTCTTGTTAGTAAGTAACACCAGGCCGGGGCCCAGTGAAAGATTTACGCTCACGCCGCTATTCACAGGCCGTGGCATCGCGGCGGGAATGGTATGAAATAGCTTCCACCGCAAAGGCGTAACGCGGCCAACTTTGTGTCGTGAAAATATTTCGGCCGAACCTCGAACCCGAAGTGGACCCTCCTGTGGGATGCCACGGGTCGTGCCCAGCTCGACAGGCAAGAGGTTTGGAATTTGGTTTCGGGGGTCACTTCGGCCGGCACTTTGGGTACGGGATTCCTGGTCTCAGACCCACCCGGTTAAGGTCAAGATGTACCACCGAGAACCACGCGCTCGGGCACGACGCAAAGTATCAATTTAACGTAAAGTGAAAGAACTTCCTTTCGGGGAGAGCTATCAGTATCCATGATGACTCAAACGCCGTTTGTGAAGGTTTTGTTTATCGTATGGTTTTCGCTGGGTAGAAGAAAAGAACGTAAAATTCCTAATGTCCTAATCCAGAACGTGGTGTTGATTTAGTGTGTTATATGAACTTACTATTGGACCGGCAATGAGTGTATTACCGTTTCCTGTGGAATCTAAACATAGCCTCAAATACCAGTTCATTGCCACGTGTCTGGTAACTGGAGATTGGGCGCAATCGGAACGCTAAATCGAGCGCTTAAAGGCTGCCAGTGAAAGTGTTGTGATAAAATCATCCGAATGATGACCTTTGCTTGGTGAACTTTAATATCGTAAGTTTGCTCTACAGGAGCACCAAGAACAGTTCTAAATTATGGCCAAACAGTAAAGTAAAAAGTTAGTAAAAAATTGGAGATTAGAAAACTTACGTGCATCTTCCGTGTAAGCCTCTCGGACCTTCTAATTGGGTAATGGGCAGAATGCCTCCCTTTAAAAGCACTCCAAAGCACAGGCCTTGTGAAGAAATCGAGGAAAATGTGTAACAAAACATTGCCGGACGTCCGTGTCCACCACGCATCTTGCAAATCGATTTGATAAAGATTTATTTATAAACTCCCCGCCGGCAACCCAAGGATTATGGTGCTGAGGGTGCGAGTTTTATCCCATCCCGGTTCGAGAGCTTTCCCTGCCGGAACCGGACCGACCAGACTCACTGACGCACGCAAGCCACCGGCGGTTCCAGAGCGCGGGATAATTAGGTGAATGTTTTAGAGCTTCTTGAGCCTTTGAGGTTCACTGGAGCTCTGTCTCCGTCCCGCCATACTGCCGCCGCCGTCGACCCACGTCGTCGCTTCTTGTTTACAAACGAAAGCGATAGTTTGAGTTCAGTAACGTTCGATTCGCCCGTTGTCCGGATTGCCGGAAGCGCCAATGTGGCGTAACTTAAATAGTGTCACCGACCGAGACCGAACTACAGTACGGGGAACTGACAATAATTAAGTTTTATTAATATTCCACCCACCCGGCCGGGGTGGCTCTATGAAATCGTCTTCACGGAACTAATGCGCGCCTCGGTTGGTGAAAACTCAAATCCTGCGGATGGCACGTGCTCCGGATGGGGGTTCCGTTCCCAATATCCGCTGTTTAAGTATCGGTGGCCAAATGGTGTAAACAATTTGCTGCCGAAATTTGGCTCCGTCTAATTTCCCGTCCGCCCCGCTAAAAGGCTGTCGTTTTTACGCTAAATGGTTCGTTAACGATGCTGCCCGACCCGATGTTTAGGATGAAACGGGTTAAATTATGCACCGTCGACCGTCGAATCCGTCCGATGAGGGGACCCTTGCTCGAGAGGATCGCTATCCGGGTGGCCGATGAGGTGAACAGTATTTTCTTCAAGAAATCCGTCTAATCGCTCGATGAGTTGAGAGAAACGCAAACAGATTATGCTTTCTTGCTTCCGTTCCGAGTTTATTTCTTTTCCGGAATGGAATTTTTTTAAAACAAAATATGCACTCCATCGACACCGATTAACCTTTCGGCCGTTTTGTTGATGGTATGAATTAAATTTAGCCATTTGTTGAGCCCGGGGCTAAAAATGGTGACCCCGAAAAATGGCGTTCACAGTCCACAGTGAAGAGAATGACATTTGGCAACAGGTAATTCCTTAGGTGTCGCATTAAAGGATTAGAGTGGATAGGATGCTGATGGCGGGCATGCTGGCATCTTAACACCCACTCAAAACCCCGGCGTCCGGGAAAAGAATCACATCGCTGCGTTCCATCGGCCATCGTCACCATCGTCGGCTTCATGTGGTTTCGGCGTGAAGTGGGGGCTCGGGAAAAATCCCACCTGAAGCCATCATCTTGGCCACGATGGAAAGCAAACAACGGTCACCCGCTAAGCAGATCGGCCGGCTCGGAGGAGACATAAAATAGAAATCCTAGCCCCAAAAGCTGGTTAAACTCATAATGCTGCGCCATGACGGTGGACTGGTTTATGATTTGTTTTTTTCTTCTTTTTTCAAATATTTTATGGTACGTTTTCACCGCGTTCTTTCCACCAACTGGCTCCCACTCGAAGCAGCAATAATCGTAAAACATTTGCGGGAAGAAAATTCTAATGAAGCCCAATGCAAACGGATAGCGCCCCGCGGGACTCGAAACTCACAGAGCAACTTTTAGCAAATGATTTTTCATTTCCAAAACGGAGCGAACATCAGCTGCTCGGTCCGCCCGGGTGCCCGGGGGGGTGCGCGTGGGTTTGCCCACAAAAAAGGTGTGATAATTCCGAAAAGTGTTTTCGATAAAAAATGGTGCCTCATTTCGTTAGCCTCCGTTCGCACCGGTTTCGATCAATGGTGGTGCCGAATCGAAGCCCGCTGCGCGAGCCGACGAAGCAGGAGTTAATCAATCGACCACCTGGTTGATGGTGCCTGTCAGCAGAATTTTTGCGGTCGGAACTGGCACCGGTGGAGACGCCTGGTGGCGCACGCCTTTTTCTGCTAGCATGAGCACGAAGCAGACCTTTGTTAATGACCATGACGGTTCTGGAAACGGTTGCTGCTGATTGAATATCGTAAGGTAAGGAATTCTTCCGATTAATATCTCAAAACGATCATCAAAAACATGCCCCTGAACCGCTTTTTCGATGCACGTACCTCAACAAGCACGTCGGTTGTACTCGGCCCAGAGTTTCATAGCCAATTTAAATAATTATCTGATACGATCGTTGTCAACTGCAAACGTATGGAGCCGCGGAACGTGGAAAAAACATTTCAGTTTTTCGTCGGCCACCGTTACGTTTCGAACATCGGTCGCCTTGGCCACTACAGGTAGTTACGGGGACGGGATAATCACAAAAGTAGATCAAGTTCTCGATTGTCCACTTCAATTTGCTTCCTGACTCTTGCTGGCTTCTTGTAGTAGTCAGCTCTTGCGCACGAGGCTGACCACAAAAAGCCTCTGAAGGCGGTTTGTGGTTGTTGATGTTGTTGGGACGGTGTAATTGAATCATCTTCTCTCCCTCTGTGCCTCTCTCTCTCTCGCTCTCTACTCTTGCTTTTATCGGCCTCTGGACTCGCAACGTGTATGTAAATGGATGGCTTGAATTTTCGATTCGATTAAAATTCATTTCCAAACCCCCCTGAATGCTCCAATTTTGTGGCCACACAACTTTCATAGCGCAGTTAGGCGGTGAGATTAAAACAAAACTTACTCACACTTGCACACACTTGGCCGAGGGCGTTTTTGGTCAACTTTTAAAGGAGGAAGAGAATTAATCACATTTGCTCTGCCAACCGTCATCAGGTACCATCATCTCTGCGCACTGCCTTTGCCTTCACTGAGCCTTCTCAGCGCACGGAGTGTGGTCAGATGAAGCTTTTATTATTATCCATCTCCGGAGCTAGATGCTAGACATCACCTTGTAAGTTAACGTTGCCTGGCCCTGTCGAGGGTTCCGTGGACAAGGCGATAAACTTCAAGCGGAGCGGAAGTCCTCGACGGCGGCGGATGACGGTTCGTTTCCGGCTGGAAAAGGTATCTTTTCTGCCCCGCCGAGTGTCGAGTGCGAGCAAATCTCGTTCGGTCAAGTGTACACAGAGTGTTAGTTTAACCTTCACCGAGTGGCCGGGTATATTTTAAAATCGCATCGCTCTCTACCCCGCTGGAGAGTGTGAAATCTTGGCTTGAAAGCCAAAGCCGAGCGTCTTCGAGGCAGGAAGGATATGATTTGCCGGGCCGTATCCACGTACTATAGCCGTGCGCTTCGTAATGGCCAACTGTTGCACTCTGATGGCCTGCAGCTTCAATAATCCCGTTTCTCGCTCCTCACACGATGCACCCGCTTCGGACGCTTCTAGTTCATCTAGCATATAACAATTTTCTCTCACTTTGCAGCGGGTGCACGCCACGCCAAAGACAACAAAAATGCTTGTTGACTCAACCGTTCCACGAAGAAAGTGGGTTTTCTGTAGCCGTTTTCCGATAACGCGCTGCATACACATTTTCGAGCGATCGTTAGAACGGTGTTTTGGACGAAAGTTGTTGCTCATCCGCCATCTGGTTGTTCAATGCCGAATGCCGAACTGCTATGTTGCTTTCTGCCACATGATTGAGTTTGATGCGGTAAATTCAATAACGAACGCTGATTGATAGAAAACATCGGATTTGATGGAACCGGTTCTGAGTCATCGCCTAGAAAATGATTGTATTCTTGAATGATAGCAGAAAACCGGTGTTTCTTGGTTTGGATGGATTCCACATTTTTACTTCGACCATGAAAGAATAATGTTTTCTTTTTACTGCAAACACCAAAATTCACCAGGAAAATAAAGGCATACGAAACGCCTTGTCGTTTTGATTGCATAACTGTAGGCGATATTAAATTCGTTTAAAGTAAAAACTGCCTACCTTTAGGCGCTACTGTTTGAAAACTATTGCGATCTTTTCAATGCTTTCTCTAGGTTTCTAAGAAACCCTTACGCGGTGCACCTTCTAGCAAAAGGATACCTCATTTGCCGGACGGAATCGCTTTATAGAATCACTCTGAATTTAATTCCATCCCCAACGGTCATAAAACACGCCCCACGCTCCCGGAGAAGCGGCTGCCCAGTGTTTGGATCCGAGGACCCTGAACCTATGCTACAGCAATTAGTAGCAAATGTACGCGTACGGTCCGTTGGTCAGGGCTGGTCCATCAACGCCTACTTGCACGCATCAACAATCTTGAAGTTCATGATTGCGGCCAAGAGCTCAGCACACACATCACAAGCAAACTTTAAAATGGTAGATTGAAAGAGTAATCATTGGACCATTCGAAAGATCTTTAACAGATCTTTCTCAGAAGAGTGGCCGAGCATTGGAAATATGTAAACTTTTTCGCTGCTCTAGCTCACGTTAATGAGCAAACAGTGCTAATGGCACTTTCTCTGTAAAATGTCTCCGATTACGGTTCCGGCAACAATACAGCAAAACATACAGCTTCGTTGCCAACAAACAGTAAAGTCGTCGTCGTCGGGTCGTCCTCGTAAAAACAGCAACTGACTTCCGAGCAAATCTGTTGTTGTTTGGCTTTCCAAAGGCAGAGGAAACATCGAGATCTGTGGGGTGCGGGCCGGAACCGCTGATTAGAAAACTATGAGACGCGTCGGCATTCATCTCCCTCAGTGAGGAGCTCAGTGTCCAAGGAAGCGAACCAAGAGCAACACGAGGAAGTCCGTTGTTGACTGGGCGCTAATGGTGACACACTTTTGTAGAAACAGTGACGGCAAACAAATACGTCCCAGGGCCCAGCATGACAATGACGAGTTGAACGTGGCGCGATATGAACGGAGCCCGAAGGAATTAAGCGATAATTATGCTTGGCTCGATAATACTATCCCATGCTGCTGCCCGATACACGGTTGCCCTCCTTTCGTGTGTTTCGGTGTGTTCACAAGCAACAGGCACACTCATTTATTGGAGAACTTCCCGGCCAGGATTAGACCGTCCCATAGAGGTTCTCGAACCTCGGGCACTGCTTTCATTACGTGCACTGCGTCACGGCGTTACGTTAGCCGACGGAACTGTGTTCGTTCTTTCTGTGGTTTCTTACGGCAACCGTCTTGACGGCGCTGAGGATCTCTGATAAGCACCGAAACGGGCGTTTCGGTAAAAGGGACCAATCTTTCGCTCCGATCGTCCGCCGCGGTATTGTGTATCGGTTTGGGGAAGGAAGCGGCTTAAAAGATGAATGTTGTTTTACAGAGCGATGATTTCTGGGAAATTGTGCGCTTCACAGAACCGAGTTTCTACGCCCGCGGTTCTATTATTTGTCATTTCTGGCCGCGAACTATCTTGATTGTGTTGAGGAGACACTCACCAGCATCTTTTCAAACAGCACTCAGCTCATCTTCCGAAACGATGGAGCAATTTTCATAATGATGGCGTTTTGTATGGGACCCGCCAATTGTGGCGCAAACCTGAATTCTGAAGCTTCGTATTGTATTGATTGAACCGTCAACGTTTTGCAATAAGACCTCGGCATTGAATAGAATAATTGATAACAATTTAAAAGGACTTAGTTTTCTGATTTGGCAACCGAACGTTGAAAGTATTGGGCAAAGAACACCGTAATCGCCTTAGAGGAAGCATACCATTGGTTTGTTTTCTGTTTGCTTTTGATATTAGCAGATCTTCCTCGACAATGAAAAAAATCCCCCGTTGAAATTTTGAAAATGACTTTGTTTTCTATTTACTGTTTCACTTCACAACCAGATTTGTGACGGTTCTTCGAACCTCCAGGAGGGCCAATTATCGCAAAGCTGATAAAACTTTTATTTGCACAATGTTCACCTGCAATGATGCACTGAACATAATGTTTTCGCCCATTTTGGTGGTTGCTGGTGGATATATGAGCAGCATCAATTCCAGGAATGTATTAATACTCTACGGTGTTACCTAACTACCTTTGACCATCGGAGTATCCATTAGTGCTTGCGTAAGATAAGAAAATGAATGGCCACAGAATGTCACGTTGACCGTGCAGCTGCTAGTGCTGAATGTCAATCAGTGTCCAAATGCACCGCACAGGTAATCAATTTCTTATTATAACTTCCAGAACGTAGCACCGTTTGTGTTATTCATTACGTCCTACATTGAACTGCAAATCGGATAATGATTTCTTAGCCCTGAAAACCCAAAGCCGCGGGTGAAACATAATTCGATGATCGGGCCAACCGCGCACCCAAACGGGAAACCGGAGCTCCGCCGTTGACACCGATGACCGATAAGGGCCAGGGACCGCTTTTCCACGCTTTGGTATTATCAAATAATCAATCCAGCAACCTTATGCGCGCCTCATTTTTCGCGCCCGGAAAGAAAAAATCCCCAAAGTGCGCACAGATCGGAATCACGTAATTAATAAAATTTGCGCCGATAACCGTAGCGATTGTGGCTCGCGTTTGGTGACCCAAAGTGCCGTCGGCATTGCTGGTGGCCAGGCGAGTCACGTGATTTCTAGCGCCGGTTTAGCTCCAATTCGACCATTCGACGGGGATCGCATAACGAGGGAAGGGACCGACGGAGAGATAGAGCCATAAAGCCGCCGGTAATGGCGGCATCGATGCTTATCTTTGATTATATTTGGCCAGTTTCCGGTTCGGGCGAACCCGGGCTAAGGGTCCAAAAATCGGTGTGTGTCGAGGTCGTAAACGTCGTTCCATAAATACTCGCCATACGCTGTCGTCTATGCTGGTGCCTGTTAATGTTTAGCCGCTTTGTGCCGCGAGTCTGATGCACGCCACGCTTCTCGGTAACATCCTGATAAAGGTTTCCGTATTCATTATCGATTCATGGTCAATCCACTGTCCTATCTTTTGTGCGCATCATTCATATTCCGTGAATGGATCTGCCGCACGGTCGGTGCCCAAATCATAAAACCCAAAAACCGTACTTCAAAAACCCAATTTCCCACCCGAAAACGACGCGGTGGCATCGGTGACTGACCGCGGCATCATCAAAGAGAGATTAAAACCGATTAGTTCCGTTTGGAG
>NC_069145.1:3972014-4138704 GCF_943734635.1 Anopheles cruzii | reverse complement strand
GTTTGTGGTACTGGTGAATGTTCGTTCGCTATAAAACGTTTTAAAATATAGTGGAGCCTTCTAAAGAGTTTTTCGGTTCGGCTAACTGAACTCCCAAAAATATGCTGTAAACATAGCAACGTCATTCATTTAGCAACAATAAGTTGGTACTTCGGTATTAGTAGTAGGCTACTCGATATAGGGGAGGACGCATTTCGATATCCTTGGACCAAAAATGGCCGGCTGGCCACATTCACATTCACGTGAACCTATATAATTACGCTCGGTTTGAGGTGGAGCACTATTTGTTTGATT
Source organism: Anopheles cruzii (assembly GCF_943734635.1). Taxonomy (NCBI): domain Eukaryota; kingdom Metazoa; phylum Arthropoda; class Insecta; order Diptera; family Culicidae; genus Anopheles; species Anopheles cruzii. Next base: position 4,138,410 of record NC_069145.1, on the reverse strand, counting down.
TGCGTTTCAAAATTTCGAACATCTTTGTGGACTAAACATCGACTAATAACCGTCATCCTTTTTACTTTCTTTTTTCAGCAAAATGAAAGCCACTCTCGGCCTCGCGTGGACAGTGACGATGGCCCTGGTGTGCGTAGGTGTGCAGGTTTCTGCCGCCCTGCCCTATAGAGAGTCCCGCATGGTGCAGGTAAGTTCCCGGGTCTGTTTGCTCGAATTTGAAGCCGGCAAGTTGCGGCAAACAAACGCCTCCGGTGTCTGTTTTCGAAGCCAGGCCCAAGCCTCGTCCCCTCACGGACGAACGTCACGGACCCATTGTCTGTGATTGAAGTTGTCGTGTTTGTGGACATTCTTGTGTCGGTGACATTTGGGACACACGTGTGAACACGTTACCTCCAGATCGGTATGTTATTACCACCCTAACTGTCAATCGCTTATCGAAACATCCTTCGGGTCCCTGATCCTGGCTGGTTGTTCTTGTTCGACCAACTACGGGCGAACGGTTCTGAGATACGCTAGTGCTTGAAGTTTGCCCGTTCAGTTCCTAGTACCGGCGATTAGAGTGGAAGTAAGGGGAGTTAATTAGTACGGTTAGCCCCGGGTTGTGGTCAACTGAGAGATTTGACACTTACCGCTAAAGTGCCAGAGTAAAGTTGCCATTGGCCAAATTTGAGGTTTGCCAACGGGCTGCATGGTGCTGCACTCTTGATAATCCTTCTGATTGCCCGACTAGTGCGGGTTAGCTAGAAATTGCGGTTTTCGGTCGGAGGTGATAACGACGGGTCACTAAGACCGTTGGGTTTCCCAGCGCGGGCTCTAGTCGAAGTAACCTCTGATGATTTAAAATTTAACTTATTTTCCTTTGGACGTCATAGGAGGCTTATTGATTTTCCAAAACACTCCTAGTGAGATTTGACAGCCAATTCAGTGACAAGAGGAATCTTAATTATGTCAGTATTTTATTTTACGCGCTTCCTTTAGTACTTTACCACCATGTAGTATACTCTTCATTTGGTAGCCGTTAGGTTTTTTTAGGAAAAATTCAAAACTTGTATCAATCACATGATTGAAACTTATACCAAGCACTACTCAAATAGCAACACTGCCACAGTTGAACGGTTCACTAGGACTCGGAACAGGGCAGTAGTTTATGTGATTTATTCAAGCGTTTCCATCTGCAGCTGAAGTGCTTTGGGAAATGGAACAATGTTATTGCTCACACTGCGATTCTGTTACACCCGGTCTCAACAGGGCCCCCGTTCGCCTCACATTGAATGACGACCCAGCCCAATGACTCCAATTAATGGCGAGCCAGGTTCCCGAGCGACCCCACCTCGTGGCTCGATTGTTTTAAATCGATTCTGATGCATTTGCCGTATTGCGGTGCAGAAAGTTTCAACATTTTCTTGCCGCTGTCGTATTGGCACGTGTAGCGAGCCTTGCGAGTTGTGTCGAAAGAGTGTCGTTGCACAAAGAATAATTTCGAAAGCTTCCCCTAATGGAGTCTCTAGACCACAGGTTCTAATAACTCGTGGTTTTCTCGTATTTCCTACACACAGGATAACAGCTACCTGCCGCTGAAAAGGACGAAACCATCGCTCTCGATCGTGAACCCGCTCGATGTGCTACGCCAGCGAATCATTCTGGAAATGGCCCGAAGACAAATGCGTGAAAACACCCGACAGGTAAGCACACGTTACATTAAAGCCCATTATCCCGGTCCGAATATCCCGGTTTCAACCATCGCGATTCGGTCAGTCAATTCTGGCCACCATCAGCCCACTGGAAGTAGAATCTATGTTTTTGGGCAACACCGAAGTAAGACGTCCGACATTTGGAGGGATTTTCATGGAGTACCCCGACATAATGCTTGAGCATTATATCTCGCACGTGATATTTGGAATGTACCTTCTTTCCGATCGGGTCGTTTTGACGTAGGTTGGCGCTTCACCGACCGAAATGGGTGCTTCGCTGAGTTGAAAAGCCTATTGACACGTACTCCCGCTACCCCTTGTGGTTTGTTTGGTCCGACCTTCAGACAACGCTAAAGGTGTACCGTTTTGTTCCCATCACTGATCACGGACGCTGCATGACGCCCAATTATGGGCGAGCTCATTTTTGGTCCATTTGCCTGTCCGGCAAGAGGATAAAATTAAACGCTCCTGGTTCGAGTGTGTTTGATTTATTTTTGGGTAACCTAACCTTCTGTAGAATCGTCTGCAAATGCCGCTAAACGGATTAACCCTCGCACCTCTGGGCAAAAAAACCGCAACACAATGTTAGGATCATCGCCTCGTGGGCGCGGATCCTTTTTCGCACTGGATTATGACATCGCTCACGTTCGAGGTTCAAGAGAACACAGAACCGAGAATATGTTTCACCGAACAAAATCGCCCTCGGTACGTGACACGGCCCCGCAGGGAACGTGTGTGTTTATGGTTGTTCCACGACAGAAAGCGACGTTTCAACCACAGAATGACCACCTCCGGCAGCAGAGCATTCGGTGGCGTACGTACCGCGCTTAATAGTGTTCATGAACCGAGCCACTAAGCGAGCATTACTTTACGACCGTTGTCATCCGTTGTGTTTTAATGAATGTTTCCCGAAACGGTGGATGGTGTCTGGCACAGGGATGCAGTTCATTATGCATTTGATGGAAGAAAATGCTGGCAATGGCAATGGCTGTTATAAAACTCAGGAATAGCATGTTCATACGTGTTTACATGTTTTATTCACAAAAGATAAATAATAGAACACATGTAGAAAATAAATCCAATACTTGATGAAGGAATTTGTTTCGGATTGTATAACAAAATGATCCCTGATTGGTGGATCTACTGATCTTGCATCCCGCTTGTTCTAGAAATTAACTACAGCTGTCTTTAAAAGCGAAACATTTCAATTCCATTTTATTGAAATAAAGTTTTCTAAACTCAAAACAGATTGTTCTGTAAATGCATGCCCACACAATATTGAAACATTTAAAAAACATCATCCGAGCCCGCCAAGAACCGTTTCGCTACGTTATCTCCACAGATGAAAACATCGTTTCGTTTTTATCACCCGATTAGGCCCAGCATGGGCGCTCCTCGGGGAACAATATTTGGCCGCATGTTTTCTTGGCCTCTTCGGTTCTGTTCGTCGCCTTGAGGAGAAAACTGTCACCTTGTCCTTTAGCATGGAGCGAAAAGCTCAGCTACCTGCCGCGGGGCCTGGACTGGCCATTCCGTTCGCCCCGCTGGCCCAATACTGGCCATCATCCCATCAAAATGTAATTCCAATTTACGTGCCAAACCCGCCATTCCCGGGCAACACACATTCCGTGACAAGGGACACACGTTTACAGCTTGGCAGCTGGCGAAAGTAGGCTGTAGGCTGGGTGCCATTTCCGGAGAACCGGGGGCGGTTCATCGAGGTGGCTCGGGCGCATAATACAGAATCAGATTTCGTTCAATTTAGGACCGACTTTGAGGCCCACTCATTTTTAGACGTGGTGTAGGCGTGGGCTTTAAACAGCAAATCCAAAATCCCAAAACCGGCCAGAAATGGAAAACGGAGTTTGCAAATTAAACAATCATGACCTGATTGTGTGCCAAATTACTGCGCAACTGTCCCGGTGATGGATGATAATCGCTTATGATTAATTAGTGTAGAAAATCATCTCTCATCGCGGCCACGGACTCACTGTTGTGCCACTAATTAAACCAGGCGCCTCCACCGGGCGCAAACGATGTAATGGTCGGCAGGCTGATAACATAAACATGACGAGAAGAGTGGCTTATTATGGTTCTGGGTTCATGTTTCGCAACAAAAATCCACGCTTCATTCATTGTGCATGGTCCATCATGAATTGGCAAATTAATGAAAGAGGTGTAAAAAGCCAACCGAACAAAGAGAATATGAAACAAATCGATTGAGTAAAATAAGTTCACCATCTCCGGGGTGACTCAATCAAGCGCTGCTAATGATGATACTGTCCGGAAATGGTTTTTCTCGTTCTCCATTTCCTTCCGCGATCTGAACCCACTGGCAGCAGCTTTCCACGGAACACGCGACAGGTGACAGGATATTGTGCCATGTATAAAAATCGGCAAACACGAAACAGTCGAGAGCCAAAATGACAAAGAAAGACAAACGGGGGGACACAAAACGGGGAAAACTAAAATGTAAATTATTCGACGGTCGACATCAGGGCCGGGTGAGCGTAATGAACTCGGAAAACATCGAACACTTCGGTCCCCGGAAACCATTCGACATCCGCCGTGAATCAATTAACGGCACATTTTATTCGTATGACCAACGGCGGGATTTGTGCATTTTCGGTGCTCTGATTATTAACGCCCAAGCATCAGCGCCTATCAGTGTCAGCATATTTTTCTTTCATTATAACTGAACTCCTCACCGTGTGCACCGCTTTATTCCCCACCAGGTCGAGCTGAACAAGGCGCTGCTGCGGGAGATCGGCAAACGGAGCAGCAACTTATACGATGGGTCCGAGTACCCACCGTACGACTACTCCTATTACGATCGCAAGCGGTACAACCAACGCGCCGCGCCCGATCCAGAGAGCAATCCCATTCTGGAGGACGAGATCGAAGAGATGATGGAGAGTTTGCTGCGCAACGGTGATCACCTGACACTCGATGATGGAACTTACCCCGGGAAGCCACAGCGCGTCCGCCCTGTCAACGATCCACCGGCGGACCAGAAGGTACGCGGAAACCCAGCCCCAGCAACCCAACCGCAGCAACTGAGCCGCGTGTTCGACAGCGAACCATCGGACGATCGTAAACCGAAGGATCAGCAGGAGCAGCCCCTGACGAACGATTCCGAGCGCGATGGAGTAGTCCAGCTCGGAGTTGGGGACGGGTTGTCGAACAACGACAGCTACATGATTCCGACCAATCCAAGCGGCGGACAACCGACCACAGCGCTGGACGCGTTGAACGATCGGGCCAATAACGGTAATAACGACTATCGCCAACAACGGTTTGTCTACGGTATGTACAAAAATCGGTACGCAAACTAAAGTGGCCAGCGTGAATCCCCGTCAACCTATCCGACACTCTCAGATACTCTCTTACGAACGCACACAAACGCATTACGGCAAGCATTTGACCAGTCACGCTCTGGTGGTTGAGGTGCACCCCAAACGGGTGGCAAACAGCAGGAAAGTGGCCCCACGCCACCGGGAGAACACAGACCTATTCTAACCTGAGTAAGGCAGAGAGCGTAACAGAAGCGAAAAAGTTATCCTTTTGGTTATCGTGCCCCTTTCGCTAAGAGACAAACATACGACAGAAAAAAAAACAATGCGATAGTAAAAGAGGATCATAGGTTAACCTTTCTTTGCCCCCACCAGAAAAAAAAAACACGCAAACAATCGCTCCAATGTACGCTCCACAAACTTTTTCCTCGGAACGAGCACGCGGGCCGAAGGTGGATGGAAAGTCAATCACCGACGGACGGCGGGTTCTGGGAAGGTTCCGGACCCCCTGCCTAATGTTACATCAATCAGCGTCCGAGAAGTTCGCGTCTGCAAAATCCGAAACAGAAACACATTAAAAGCTTCGCAAAGCGCATTTTTAATGCCCATGCCCATCCCCCCGGGGGAGCGAACCGGGAATACCTGTTGTGACTCTTGTGGGCCCGTGAGGGCCCCCTTATGCTATGTTATGCTACTTCTGGTTTGAAAGAGGGGATTTTCAGCGCCTCCAACAGCGCCCTTACGGCGAGCGAGCAAACGAAGCACGAATCACCCTCAGCAATCCCTTTTGGAGATCCCTCGCTAACGCCACTCGGGTACGAAAGGGCTCGGATATGTTTCGTTTCCAATTTGTGCACTTCCCAAAATTATTCCACAACAACAAGCAAGCGGCCCTGGAAACCTGGAAATAAAAAGACGGTCAACGCACGCAGTGACGGTTTGGTAAAAGTTTCGCAAATTATGAAGCTCCTTCTGTCAAGGGTGGACGGTACGTTGCCACGGTAACTACGCAAAGCTACGCGTGCACATACTCCCCGGTTGGTTGGTTGGTTGAAGGGTTTCTTGGAAGTTTTTTCTTTTCCTAATTAAGTTCAATGGTGAACGCAACGCACAGGACAAATAATAGGGTAGCGTTCGTGAGATTTATTCACCACTCGGCAGTTTTATCAGAACAAACATGGGCCCGTAATTGGTGTTTAGCTCTGCCTATGGTTTGCTGTTTTCCCACAATTCGCTCCATCCAATTTCCACTCACCTTCGCATGGTTTGTCGAGCATGGCACACGCCGTTTAAAAATTGTCTTAAGCCAGGCGGGATGTGTGCCTTCTTGGGCAGACTCCTTTTCTCGAGCCCACGCACACGCGATGAGGATCATTTCACCAGCAGCGACCGCATTTGCGTCGTGGAAAACACTTTCATTTTTACCGTGCCCGTAAGGGCAACACACACCCCACATCTTGGACCACTTCGCAACAGTAGGCTCAAACTTTTTCGGTTTTTCGCGCACTTCTTCTTAACGAGACGGATGCATTTCGCTGCGAAACAGTTAGGATCGAAACGATGGCACGGGCACGCGCCAGCAGCAGAGTCCCCGGAGGGCAGAGTCCTTGCAAGAACGAAATATCCTTCCTTAGAGACTACCCTTCAAACACACACGCATTTTACCTGCCACTCCGCGCGGGTTGGAAAAAGTCGAAACTCGCGTAAACTCTTGTTCTTTTCTCTCCATCCAGCAGAGCGGAGGAATGTAGGCATTCCTTGCGTTTATTTTTCCCTTTTTCTGGGCGGAAAGGATGAGTAATGTTTGTGACAGTAACCACGCGTGTGTGTGTGTGTGTGTGTGGGCCAAACCATGAGAGGATCGTGTACCGTCTTTTGGGTTCCGACACGAAACGATGCACCTTTTGCGGGATTAGGCACCAGTTTTGCACCCTTTTTGGTTGGAATTGTTGATGGGGAAAGTTAGTTATCCTTTTTGGTTTTCGGCACCGAGCTGCTTGATGCGGGCTGTCCCACATACCGGCGGCGGCGGTGATGCTCCAGCTGCACCATATGACAGACAGCGTTGAAAACGCTGTTTACTTACCCAAATAACCTAGGAGGAGAAGGAAAATATATTTTTTTTAATAGGCAATTTGTTTAGCCGCCACGGAGGGGCCACATATGATATGGTTTCATCACACGTTTCATCAGTGCTCCCCCGTCGTAGAATCCAACGCATAATTTAATAACTATTCCATTCTAATATTCCTAAGCCCTTCCGAGCCGTTCTTTTGTTGGTGGACCTGCAAACAAGACTAATGATAATGTAATGTTCGTGTGGCAAAGATAAATGAAACTGGCTGAAAACAAACATAAACGACCTTAAAACATACGGAAACTGTGAGCAGCTACATAGGGTAATATACTAGATGATTAACGGCGGCAGCCGTGTGACGACGTGTATTTTGTGGAGTGTAAACAAATCAACCACCCGAAAACGGAAGAACGAACGCTGGGGAGCGCCGGCGATAGGAAAAACCCGAAAATGTTGGCGTCTTGTGTTGCGTGCTAAGCGTAGACGACATCCTTTTGCGTTTGGTTTTTCCTCCAGAAAAGATCCGAGCCGCAGTCCTCCTCGGTTGTAGAGCTCGAAAGCCGCCGAGAGCCAATTTGAGTAAGCCGGTGAAGCAAATAACTGACCTAATACCTAATGATTACCTAATATACGAAGTACAGTACACTCTAAAGCATGCACTGTTATATGCTCAGCAAGTAATAGGAGGTTTAGACCATTATGTTTTACGCGCGTTGGCGTGGCCCCCCTAAATTCAGTATGTTCAAACACAGTGCAGCGCGTAAGCAAAATTGATGGTGAATCTAGAACCAACACAAAATACTGCTTAACTAACCTCTAGCAACTCTAAGCAAGCATTATAATACCAGGTACACAGTTCAGGTCCGCAAAAACTGTCCGGATTGAGCGCGAGACAGGCGAGTTGAATGTTGGTGAAGTGTTTGAGAATGTTTTAAATGAAAATAGTGAGATTGAAAGCTTATTTGGTTCAAAGCACGGAGCACGGGAACAGGCAAAACGGACGGGCACTGAGGCGTAGAGCTAAACCGAAACCGACCGACAAAACTAACCAACTAACTTACTCTAGCTCGTAACGATTTACTGGATGGCATCTTATCTTATGGCAAGGGCAAAAACGAACCGACCGAAACCAACGCTCGATTGTACATACTTTGACGTCTTTGAACATTGATTATTGCTAGCCATAAACTTCAGCATCATGTGGAACAAGCGGCAAACAGAAAACTTACAAAAATACCAGCAAACTATGGAAAGGTAGCTCCCGTACGAAGAGAAATGGTAAATAAAGAGTTTAATTTCTAAGAGCAACATGTTATTGAGCGCCCCAACGCAACGCCCGAATTATGTCGCATAGCTTTCCGATGGACGGCATCAGTATCCGGTCTTTAATTTCGTGGGACCCCTCGTTACCAAATGATGACACATCGGACTGCTTCAACACTGTTTTTTTAAAGTACTCCGGGAAACATCGGCTTTTATTGGTTTCAACTTTAGTGTGTGTGTGTGTAAACAACGGGACATAACTTCTACCTTGTGGAATTTTTTTTGGACTCTTTCTGCCCTATTTCAGGACCTACAGGGAAATTGTTGAAATAAATATAGGTATGAAGTAGGTCTCGAAGTCTATCGAACCGACGTACTTCTGGTCCTTGCGCCGGTACATGGAATCTTCTTACAGCCGCAGATCCTTCCAGTCCGTGGCCGTGTTGATCGCATAGATGCACCTTAGGTTCATTCAGCTTTCCGCTGCGACGGTCCAGCGATGCAGAAAGGAAGAAACTCTGGCGACCGGTGAAAATGGATGCAAATCCCAGCTCCAGGAGCGCCACACTGCACGATGTTGCTTACACGATGTCTTTCTTGCTGTGGCACGTAATTTGATTCTGTGGAACCACCGAATCCAGGGCCCAACCTTTGCCGGGTCGCGTTACCTTACCGAGTGAGGACAGAATGGGAGGACACAAAAGCGAACAAACAAGCAATCAATCTGCGGGTAATTGTACGCATGTCACACATATCACTTCATATCGGCCCCATCTACGGTTCTACGGCCCATTTGGTATCGCTTTCGGTGTTCAGTGTGACCCGTTACCAACTCTCATCGACTCGACCCGGGAGGTGTTCCACACCCATCCCAGTTTCAGGTTCCGGACATTGATTGCATCTTTTCGGTGCCTTTAACTAAACCAATTCACCGTCATCAATACTGACATCGATTATGTTTCCCGCGGCTGGCGGGATTTTTTTTCCGCGCCGACCTGGTTCCATGATTGAATTTTAATCATTTCTGTTCTGTCTAATGAACGCGTTTTTATTTTTTTGCGGAAGAATTCACAAAAATAGGAGAACATGGGGCACTAAGGTTGATGCGATTGCCTACTTTTAGGCGAATGGCGCCGCCTACTTCTACATTTCGCAATACGAAACCAACATTAAATCGAACGATCACGCGATCACCTTTCTTATCAGCAACTCCACATAATCGGTTTCACTATGACCGCTATTGTTCGATTCACCTACCGGTTCCATCCTTCACAAACTAACCAAATTAAAGCCCTTAGACAAATTTCGGACCAAACTGACACACGTTGAAGCCATTCTTGCTACACACACGCGCGCTCCTCATGCGGGCAGCGATAAGTGGTTACGCCTTGCTTTTTGGACCATCCGTCCTGGAAAGCGCATCACCGCCCGTCGGTAATGGTCGCTCGTTTACCGCCCCGGTCCGTTAGTCCGTTTTGTCCGGACGTGTGTAAATCCAGAGAAGTGGAAACAATCGTCGAGCTGCCACGGACGAGAACCATCCGGCAAATTCCTTGTGTTGGGTTTCCTGTTCGTCCGTCGTCGCCGCGGCTAAACTTTGCCGGGCTGAGGCTCCTGTTTTGGTGAATTGTTGCATACCGAAGTGCCGTCTTCCTGCGTCCTTTCCGAACAACCGCGACCCGGGCGGCCAACCCAACTAACGGAAAACTCAAACAAGTGAGCAACTTTCTGTGGCAACACCAACGCGCCCCGACGCCTTGCACGCACGGTTCCAGAAGAACCCATCGGAGCCACCGAGAAAGTGATAGCGGCCGGAGTAACACAATTTGTCTTTCCATCCAGCCCCACGCGGCATTACGGACACACGGCACGGAATCTCATCGGAGGGTAGCTTTGGGCCGACGCCGTAAATCATCTTCCGCCGGCTCGGTAGGTCCTCGACACGCAAGGGCCCCGGCTTCTCTCGATGCCCCATCAACGGTCTCATTATGATCGGACCCATCAACAACCTCATCAGTCACTTTACAGAGACTCCAACTCCGACGACTCCCACTACCCGGGCCCCGTTTGGTGGGTAGTAAATTATTCTGGCGAAGGTTCGCGACGGGGCCACCGGGCCGACACACGTTCAACTTCATAATAAGCTCATTCTTTTTGAAATTAAATCCTCGTTTTAACGCTAATTGAAAAGAATGCCGCCGGGCCGGGCCCGGACTGGCACGCTAATGATTAAATTAATCCTTCACCGGATGCCACGGACTAGGAGTAGCTTACCGGTGCAAAGACACTGTAATAACACACAAAACGATGGACAGTGTGTGTGTGTGAGTGTCGTCGGGAAAAAGAAGGAACTCCAAGGGAGCCGACACGAACGGTTCGTGGAAGGCACCCAGGCGGTCCGGGTGCCATTGTTTGGCCCAAAGGACCGGTGTGAAAACACCCATTTAGGGTGGGATTGGCTTACGATTAGTGTATCTTCTCGGGATTGACACTATGCTAAGCCTTTTGGCCCCACAAAAGCAAACCCGTCGCTTCCGAGGGATGTTCATAACGGAAAGGCTTAACGGGCGCGATGGAAACAAATCACTTCACGTGCTCGATGTTGGGTCGCAAGTCCTTAGACCTTACAAAAAGTTCTCTGCATCACGTATTACAATAATACAAAACAGCAGCCCACAGGGGGTTCCGATACGTGAGTGGCATTTCACCACCAAACACGCCTATCGATCCCGGAGCCGCCGATGATGTTTCTCGGTGCCTTCCCATGCTCTCACGGGGCCAACATTATCCGATGATGAGGCACGCCACCTCCGCGGGCCGCGTTTCCCCGGAAGTAACGCCGGAAGAAATTTGTATTCGTTGCGCTGCGCTGCGTTCCGCTGCGGTCGGATAGTCTTCTGGATAGTCGCTCTGTTCAACACGAGAAATGTAAGATTCTTTGCGGTTCGGTTCGCTTGACAACCGCCAATGTGGTACGGAAATGGGTCTTGGGTGACTCTCACCTGTCGCGCTGCGGCCTGGACGCCCCGTCCCGGGTGGAAGAATCCAGTCATCCAGAAAACCTGCAGAAGTTATTGAAAGCATCATTAGAACCCCGTTTGGGAGGGTGGTTTGCGGATGATTATTCAAAGTCTGACAGGGCATTGGACAAGGACACTGTTGCGCCTTCCATGGGCGCTACCTTCGGCCGGTTGGAATTGATCCACGTGCGGAGCACTGTTGAGCATCGTAGACTCCCAGGGGATTTGCCGGGGCGCAACGGGGAAAGCTTTAGTGGTCTACTTCTTTGATCGCGGTTCACTTCGGCCAGGTTGAAACTTCTCTAGTGAAGTCCTCTCAAAAGTCCAAGCCAAACGGTAAGTAGCATCGCGTGTTTCTACTAACATGCCACATCCGGATAATTGGCGCAGGTCATTGGCGCTGACACAGATTGTTGTACACCGTGGTGATCATCTGTTGGATGCGATCGATCACCTAGATCGGCACAAGGTAGTCTTAGGGATCTCATTATTCTCCAGGAACTCTTCGGTCGTCCGCATCTCGTCGTCCACCGGGAATGACTACACCGACAGCAACCCCACCAGTATGTCGATCGTCTCGATCGCCTCCTAGAAGACAGAGGCGGCGGAGGACGGATTATTGGACCACTTGGACCACATGCAGCTGAACGCACTCACATTGATGGACTTCTTGTCCCAGTTTCAGAATCGCCGTCAAACGCACCAGTTGATGCAAAAATAGTTGATAATCGTGCTCAGGAACATTTTGACCAAATTTGCACATAGGAAAAGTCACACCGGTTGTTAGTCTCAGGACTCTCCGGGCGATCTTCCCGGAGCCTTTAGCTGCTCACGGGTACTTACATTAAGCGAGTCCTGAATGGTGCTGAAATGGTTCTATTTGCAGCGCAACGTCGCGTAGTTCTCAATCGCGCTGCTTGCAGAACGGTTTCAGGGTACGATCGATCTCCTTTCACACTACGTGAACACCCTCTGGTACTTTTCATCCATCGTGCTGAGAGGAATCTTTGAGGAAAAGCTGAGAGGTGGTGATAGTTCTACCTTAGCGCACGGGCACGAGTCAGTGGTGACGCCGTTCAATTCATAGCCACACCTATCCTACGCACCCTATATGAATGGCCGCTACCTCAACACAAGCAATTTTACCGTTTCAGTTGCGCTTGATTAAAAAAATTAATAACTAGTAACAGCCCAGGCATTTCTTATGCGAACAATTTCACGCTTAAACGCATTTCAGGACACCGGGACGAGAATAAATGGATTGGGCCGTAAATAGATCTCGTTAGTTCCCTCCGAGCTCCGAGCGTCAGCGGAGTGGGGAATTTTTCTAATTTTTATGCAAATCAGCAACGAGCTCATTGACGAAGAAAATGGATTTTTCCAACGAAACTTTCACTCCTCTGACTCTGGCAGCGGCATGTCAAGTGAGATGAGCATTATGATTCTAATTACTTTCTACGGAGCGTCATTCGTGACACCAAAGATAACGTAACCTGCTGTCGGGATATACCGTATAATCTCTTAATCTGTTCAGTGCACGGTTTTTGTGCTAGTTGAGACATAAGCTCTCCAAAAAAAGCCCCGACTTCCGCGAAGGTAACGTAGGCTAATGTACGCACTGTAGGCGAATTTGTCCGCCCCTATGCCAAACCATGACTACACTGGAACACCTTCAGTGTATGCCAAGCTGGAACACCTCCTCGGGCGGCTGCGTCTGGATGCTGATCCGGAACATGTAGATTATCGGTAACGGCGTAACTCCAGCCGTCCGTGATGCCTCGACAGAACTGTGGTGTCCATCAGTAGCTGGTGGGTAAACTCCAGCCGGAGATCCATCTTGCCGTGGCATGCCTTTCGTTCACACTTCAACCCAAATTAAAACCGCAGTTACGGAGGGCCACTCTAATGTTTACCATTTGTTCTAACTGTCAACAGCTTAAGCAATGGCGTTCGAGAGCCCATGTGGAAATCGAACATAAATTCAACAATAACGTACAACGAAGCGTGCGCGATAGTTGACTTTCCAAACCAATTGAATATTCAGAAATTATGCACAACTCACTGCAAGTGGTCCCATCCCGCGGTCAACAGTTTTAGACTCAGCTTCTCAAATGCTAAGGTTTCGTCTTGAATGCAGAATAAATTAATCCAATTCCCCGTTGTATACCGAAACTAATCAATAGCGTTCGCTGGCAGCCTAACAATTGAAGGCAATTTTATCGGCTCACTTAACCCGTTTTGGTAGTCGGCGATAATTAACAACGCATGCCATAGGAAATCAGTACTCTGGCAGGCGAAAGCAGATTCAGTAGCTAATTAGAACCTAGGCTTAATTGCCGAATGATTTTTTTAATGACACTCTCCGAAGTCCTCGAGGGCTTTAATTTTCAAACCACAAGGAGCCTGATGCATGAAGCAATTCAAGAGCATGTACTTGGTGCGGCCACTTGTCGGTTCATATCGAACCTGCACCGACGGAAGGAAAACGGAAGGAAAGGAATCTGACGAAGCCTCCTCTCTGACATCTACGATCAAGTATCTAACCCAAATCCTTGCTCAGGATGAGTTCTAAGTCTTCAACGAGTCGCAAGGATTGGGAGTGAGTATAAGGTGCAGGTGCACATACATTCGCCCTCGCCGTCACTGATCGTCTTCAAAGGGATCGCCCCTGTTCCGAATCGTGCTCATCACCATTATCCGGATCATTCATAGTTTAGACTAGCTTGCTTAGTCTAGGATTCCGGTTGCGTGGCAACCAGCAAGACCAGCGAAAAGTTGTTCAAAATTCGAGACGCTATTACAATGGTTGCCGAGGATCGGTTCTGCTCTTGTTTCGCACAAATGGACCGTAGTCTTCGTGAGTTCGAGAATGATCGTTTGCAACATCTCTCATTTTATGGTTTTAATAAGCTGTTAGAAAAATCGAACAAGTGAAAGTGTAGTGTTAAAGAATAGTTCTCAGAAAAGCATCGATTATCCGATGAGCCATCGGTTGTGCTACGCACCATCGGAAGCCTGGCGCCCCTTTAGGCTCTGTTTAAATTCAGCAAACGAACAAAACGAATGCATGTGAGCGGTTGCAACTTGTTGATGAATGCCACTTGTTGCCCCAATGGGATATTTATGGCCATGATGTCTTCGGATGTCTCGAAGAGTTTATTTTTAAACCAGACCGACTCTACATGTGGTTAGACGAACCTACCGTAGTTCGAAACAGTTGAATGAGTTCAAATTATTCATAGCCATGGTTCCCTCCACCTATGGAGTATAGGTCGCTAATGCTAACCAGTTTGTTTTTATTTACATGCAAGAATTGTTTGTTGAACCTTTGTAAACACTGTAAACGTTTTGAGTCAACAACCGCGCGATTACTTTATTGATCAAACTCAGCTGTTGCGCACGGATCCTGCATATTTCGATACCGATTGTTTGCCCACCTGTTGACCACAAACTTCATTTATGTTGCTGAACAGCTGATTCAAATTTTGAAGCCATGCTATGGCTATGGTGATCCACCGATCGGACTGGCGCCATGAAATTAATCGAAAACATGCAATCGGGAAATGCGACTCCAGTGCACGTTTTCGATTCCAGCTTTGGCCACCTTCCCGATTTGAATCCAATCGAAAGTAGATTTTTTACCTCATAATAGCCAATAGAGTGACATTCCAATACTTCACGTGAGCAGGATTCGAGATGGAACAGATTTGTGCCTTTTACTTTGTTTTGTCTTCAAGATTTGTATTTCACCTTCTTGAAGCTCGAAAAATCATTAACCATATTGTCGCAACGTAAATAGCCCGAATTGCATCAGCAACTCGTGACGTACGGTACGGCAACCCTCAAGCGTGTCTACGTTGCCCAAAAACGTGAAAATTATTACCGTTTACGTTTATTTGCATATGATTTATTGTTCAAACCGAGCAACCCCCGAGGGTTGGATTACGAGCGTCCTTCGAACATCCTCCGCGCGTCTGCCAATTTATGACCCTCTCCGTGGAAAGGAGTTTTTCCTTTTCCTCAAACACACAACGCTTGGCACAAAGGTTTTCGACGGGGAAAGCACAACGACACCATCGAACGATACGACAACTCGTGCAGCTTGAAATATCAATGGATTTGGAATGGAAGATTGGCAAAATTTGTGTTCACGTGTATTCAATTTGGGTCTCAATTCGGGGCTGAACCGAGAGAATCTTTTGTGTTTTTACGCTCGTTTTCTTCACATTTTAAAGATATAGTACAACGGCAGACAGACGAAACAACGAAACCAGAATATGTTAATCTCGTGAACGTTATATTCTAATCCGACCACCATCATGTGGGACGCTTCTCGTTTTCTTTTCCGTTTTGTGTAGGTGCCAATTGTTTGAAGCCACACATTCCATTTATTTGATCAGCAAGCGAGAACGAGCTCGTTCTCAACAAATACTCTCATTAGCGCCTTCTCGACTCGATTCACACCAAGTACTTTCTCTTTGACATCTCAATTCGGGAGGCTGGTTTGGTAAAAATCACCCCCAACCCGTTCGCGGACCTTAGTTTCGGTTCATCAAGACACGATGATAAAGCTTACAGTCTTCTGGTCGGTATTGCTCACCCTGGCTGCCTCTTCGGACACAGACTCCAGAGCACTGTTGTTCCCGGGAATGACCACATTGCAAGTAAGCCTCGCTACTTTTTTTGATAATTTAACATCCATTCTTTGGACGAATGTTCGGTTTGTAGGTCACCATGTGCACAGCAACGAACGGTCGCCTGTTTATGCCACCG
Organism: Anopheles cruzii; assembly: GCF_943734635.1. Classification (NCBI taxonomy): domain Eukaryota; kingdom Metazoa; phylum Arthropoda; class Insecta; order Diptera; family Culicidae; genus Anopheles; species Anopheles cruzii. The sequence goes on along the minus strand of NC_069145.1, from coordinate 4,122,293 downwards.
ACGAAAAGCTACCCCGTACGCCGGCTGGGCATTAATCTGGGCTTCCAGGTGAACTACGTTCTTCCCTTCCGGTTGCTGGAATTCTACAAACCGACGCACTGGGCCCGTGCCTTTCTCGGTGTGGTGCAGGGGAAATTTCAACCAACAACCGTCGTTATGGCACGCGAATTCAAACGATCCGTTACACACTCCAGCTCGGATCTTACTGCCGGCCAGCTGTACCGGGCCGTTGAAGAGTTAATGGACGCTACGCAGTTTGGCTCCGATTGTCTGGCCAAGAGCGTCTGCGAACTTGCCCACAGTCCGTTCCACCGTAATCAGGAAGATCTACTGGAGGAAGCCGTCCACTTCTTGCTAACGTAAGTAAGTCAACCACTGATGGCCTGAAAACCACTGACCATAAGGAATACGCGGTACACTTTCCAGCCCATCCGTGCACCGGTCGTTCGGGGAGTCTGAGTACCACGATCGAGCTAAGTACGAAATGGCCGAAAATCTGGGTGCAAGTGGAGCGGATTGTGATCTTATCTATGCCAGTTGTCCAAAGTCGTTGTTGGCACATCACTCAACGCTCGAATGAATCTGGTGTGATGTTTGAATTCGTTAAATAAAAAGCTCGTATCAAAACTATTTTTAATTTATAAGCGTTGTATTCTAGCAATCCTTTGTAGCTAAAAGCATAATCACTACGAAATACACTACGAGTGTACTAAATTCCGGTAGGAAAAGCTCCGTTATCCTTAACAGCTATTTTCCGGTCCACATGAAAAAGCCTTTTCGATACACCCTGTGCCGTTTCGTTTCGAGTGTTGAACGAACTGTCAAAAACTGTTTGCTGTCACAACACAAAGTCGCGATTCCGTTCGTTTGTTCGTCCTTCGTTCGGAGTTTTTGGGTTCCGTACGTAGCAAAAATCGATTAAAAAATTAAATGGCATTCGTTTAACAACAATCGGATTGCAATGAGAGGGACTTAGTGCTACAGGTTCAGGATTATTGTAGTTACCCGGTCAAGATGGCCAGTGGAACGATGGCGAAAGGTAGAAGAGTTTCTTCCGGTGGCGCTGTTCCCAAGCAGCAGCAGCAACATATGGACACCGAGGGCGACGAGCACGAGGTACTCCGCGGCACGTACCGTTCTTTCGTTTGGTCTCAAGTAACTCCCTGATTCCCTACCAACACGCAATATTTCCAGTACATGGCCCTCAGTCGCAAATTGCAGAGCAAGGTGGAAGCGTTGAAAATACTGCGCTACGAGCTGGAAAAGTGTCGTACCGAGCGGGACCAATTTAAGCTGATGGCCGAAACGATCCAGCTGCGCTACTCGGCCATCAAGAACAGTCTCAACTCGCCCGACTTTCAAGCGGCTGGCTTCGGCAACAGTTCCGCCGTTAGCTTACTCGTGAAGCAGACACGCGAACGCAGCGAAGCCCTCACGACGGAGGTCGAAGCGCTCAAGCAACGGCTGTACGATCTCGAGGGCGACATAAAGGTGATACGCGCGCGAAATGTAGAACTACAGGACACGTGCGGCAAACTGCGGACTGCGAACGATTCCCTCCTGACGGCCACCGGTGATAAGACGTGGCAGTCCGAAAAGTCACAACTGATCGCCCAGCTGGAGGCGCTGCGCAAACGGAACGCTCAGCTTCAGTACGATTTTCGTTCGTTACTTGACGAAAAAGAGGAAACCGTGACCGAGCGGGATGCATACAAGTGCAAAGCGCACCGCCTGAACCACGAGCTGAACGTGGCGTTACGGGGAACCAACGGCGGTGGTCAAGAGTCACCGGAGCAACAGAAACAGCCCCTGCTCGACATCGACGGGCTCATACTGGAGAACAAATATCAAGCGGAGAAGATTGTGAACGTCGAAAACGAGCTCCTTCTGGCACGGCAAGCGGCCAGCAAGTATAAGGTAGGGGGCTTCGCTCGGGTATCGCTTCGTGGGATCTTTACTAACCAAAAATCTAACATCATTAACCGCGCTCTCGCTCGCTCTTGGACTCAGTCCATGCTGGAAACTAACCGAAAGAAGGGGATCATTAAGTTTGGCACTAACAACAATAACAAAACGATCATGTCTCACTCACAAGGTTAGCACCGGCTCCCAATCCGGTTGCATTGGAGCCATCTGGCCAACTCCTAATCAATTGTTTTCTCGCCCTGCGCCGTCTGCAGTTAAACACCTGCTGGAGAACGGGACCGTCGACGAGCTACCGTTGAAGGCGGCGACAATATCCGACCTAAAGTCACTCTGCTTGGCGCTGCTGGACAATGTGAACGACAAAAGCCTCGCACTGGCCCACCAAAAACGGACCAACAAGTATGTGAGCCAGCGGTCCTGCCCCATCCTGTGAATGGTTGTTAATTTTACGTTCCCGTTCCGTTTCCGATCAGACTGTTGGCCACCAAAATAGCCGAACTAGAGCAGCGCATCAAAATGCTTGCCGGGTGTGACGACCGAACGACACTTGCTTCGCTTTCGCCTTCGCAGTACCTCCTGAACGGGTACAGCTCGGCCACGGTAGATCAGGACCTGGACGCGGAGGCGTTGATCGGTCGCCAGCGGAAGAAGGCCGCATCGGAGGAAAATGAAACGCTTCGAGATCAGATGATGCCTCCGGAGGGGCAAAGTTCGAGTGGTCCATCGCACGGAAGTGGCCAGCGTACGGAACCGCTGTCGTCGAGCTCGAACAAAAGCGCATTGCTCAGCTGTTCCGATGACGACGGCGACGACGATCGCGATGGTGACGGTGAAATCGAAAATGGCGGTCGGCGGACGGCTGACAGTTCGACCTCGACTGCTTCCAACACCGCCGAACTGAAGGCTACCATCGCACAGCTCGTGGCCACGGTCGAGCGTGAGTTCGATCCTAACGAACCGATACCGCCCCTTCCGGACGACATCGTGGCGCTAATTGAACAATTTCGGCAAGCCCCGGGCGAAAGTAGCCCCTGAACTCCTGCTGCCCCCAGATATTCTGTTACTCCGTTTGAAAAGTGTATCCCGATTCTGTTTTGTTTGGCGCGATCAGTGGCGAGGGTAATCAGAACCGCCTGTATCCGACTAACTATTGACGTTACACGCGTGAGATGTTATGGAAAATAAACAAATATACAAAAACACCCTCCATCATCGCGATGCACGATCGTCGGAAGGTCACACCCAGACAGGCTCGTCGCGCACATGCCGATGACACTCGCTGTTATCCTCCTGCGGCGGGGGGGGGGGTCCTTCCTTCTCCGCGGACCTACTGGGCCAGTGCGCGTTATCTTCTTTCACTATTGTTAACTTTATTGAGCATCGAATCAAGGCGGCCCATCATATTAGCGTTGGGTCGCTAAAACTCACCCTTGCGTTTGCGTAGCGATGGATTTGATCGAGAAGGAAAGTCGCTGCCGGGGCCCGGTCTCTCCATATATATATAACGCGACCGTGGCCGGCGCGAGCTCAGACGGATCGGGCTTCTGTCGCTGTGAGAAGTGCGCCACTTCCGGTAGGGTGGCTTTAAACGCGCTTGAGCTAGTGTAATCGAATGGTGTCGTGCCGCGCACCAAGAAGTGATCGGTGATATTAACTCCAGGCAGCAGTCCTGGTGCACTTCCTGCCCCTGTAATTGAAAGCAAGCAATCTGTTGCAAGTGCGTAACACGTGCCAATCGGTTGAGCGGAGCGAAAAGCCTAAAACTTCCCAGCTGTCCCGCCCAAACGCCAAAAATGCTACGAAAAGAACCAAAGGACGTACCGATGGGGTACGATAATCCTTCGATGGCCGTGTCCGACGAACCGGCTACTATGGAAATGAGCAATGGCCACGGCCGGACTCATCGCAACAGTTTTCTGGGACTAAGGTAAGTCCCGCGAATGAATCCGCCCAAAAGTGTGCGCCCTTTCCACGATCGTTGTACCGATAGGGTTTCAAGTCTCAATTAACGGTCCAATATTTGCCCAGCTGTGGTGCTAATGTGTAGTAATGCCGTACACTGCCTTCTTATTGCATTCCACAAGTACCAATCGGCATAACCAGATCGGATCCAGTCGGATCCGGATGTATCTTCTTAACGGGCCACAGGCTGCTCAGTCTGGCTGTAGTCCCGAAAAAGAGTAAACGAAGAACGGCCCATCTTATCGCACCGTTTCGGGTTCGACGAAACAAAGCACACAATAAAACACTTTAATTAACACGAGGGCCATTTCGGTCATGGTACGCACGGGCCGCGCCGTATATCTCGCGATCTCCCTTAATCGTGACACAATCCCATCGCGTCAGCTGACCACGATAATTTAATTATCGAAGCCACCGTAGCCTTTGAAATTGAAAACATTCACGGCTACCTCTGGCCTATCAATGTCAACCTTTGCAGTGAGCCCCTACCTCGGTTGGATCACTACCGGGTGTCGCAGCGGAAAGCGAAACGGCCCTCGATCGGGGTCCTGCACGGTGACCGGGACTCGAACGATGGCACGCAGCGCAGCGACCAGGAGCTGCCCGAAGAGGAACCGAAACCGGCCGGCCACGTAATCCGGCTCGGGTGGGTGCAGGGCGTACTGATCCCTTGTCTGCTCAACATCTGGGGCGTGATGCTGTTCCTTCGGCTCAGCTGGGTTGTCGGTGAGGCGGGCATAATCCAAACGCTCATCATCATCGCCCTCTCGTACACGGTGTGTGTCATGACCACCCTTTCCCTGTCGGCCCTCTGCACGAACGGCCAGATCAAGAGCGGCGGCTTGTACTACATAATCTCGCGGTCGCTCGGTGCCGAGTTTGGCGCCTCGGTCGGAATCGTGTTCGCGTTTGCCAACTCTGTCAACGCAGCCATGAATACGATCGGTTTCTGTAGCTCGCTCAACGATCTGCTCAGTAAGTAGAGGCCGGTGGCCGGCTTCGCGGTTCGTGATCGTAATTACAATCCCCGCCCCCCCTAATAACAGAAAGCTTGGACACGAAAATCGTCGACGGCGGCGTCAACGACATCCGGATTGTCGGATCGGTCATGCTGCTGCTTATGATCATCATCTGCGCCGTCGGGATGGACTGGGAGGTGAAGGCCCAAAATTTTCTGCTCGTCCTGATCGTGGTGGCGATCGGGAACTTCATCATCGGCGCCATTATCGGACCGGGCGATTCGGGCGAATCGATCGGCAAAGGGTTCCTGGGACTGTCGGCGAGTTTGATGGCGGCCAACCTCGGATCCGGCTACACGCTCACGAACGGTGTGCAGCAGAACTTTTTCAGCGTGTTCGCCATCTTCTTCCCGAGTGTGACCGGCATCCAGAGTGGGGCCAATATTTGTGGCGATCTGCGCGACCCGGCGGTAGCCATCCCGAAGGGCACGCTATGGGCGTGCCTCATTTCGGCCACCTCGTACGTACTGTTCTCGCTGATGGCGGCGGGTGCTGCCGTTCGCGCAGCCTCCGGTAATGTGTCCGATCTGGTGGGAGTTAATTTCGACATCTGCAGTGCAGGTGTAAGTACGTGCAGAGAGCCGCGTGGAGAGTCGTTCGCAGCTAACCCGCGGTTTGGGCGGATTGTTGTTTGCTCTTTGCTCCGAACAGAACTGTACCTACGGACTGCTGAACGATTACACCGTGATGCAGCTGATCTCGTTGACCAGTGCCATCACGTATGCCGGTTGCTGGGCAGCCACCCTGAGCACGGCCCTCACCAACATCCTGTCCGTGCCGCGCTTGATACAGGCGCTCGGTATCGACCGGATCTACCCGGGCCTGATCTTCTTCTCGAAGGGCTACGGCAAGCACGGCGAACCGTACCGTGGCTATGGGTTGGTGTTTCTGGTGTCGCTAATCTTCATCGTAATCGCCGATCTGGATGCGATCGCATCGCTGATCACTAACCTCTACCTGGCGTCGTACGCATTCATCAACTTCTGTACGTTCCACGCGGCCGTCGTCAAACCGCTCGGCTGGCGGCCCACGTTCCGGTACTACCATCCGTACGTTAGCCTGCTGGCCACGATTCTGTGCATTGCCATCATGTTCCTCATTTCGGTCGTGTCCTCGTTCCTGGCGATGGCCATCATTTTCGTGCTCTACCTGGTGGTCGTCTACCGCAAGCCGGACGCCAACTGGGGATCCTCGGTGCAGGCGCAGGCGTACAAAACGGCCCTCAACTCCACGCTCAACCTCGAGAGCACGAGCGATCACGTCAAGAACTACCAGCCGCAGATTTTGTTAATGGCCGGTGATCCGATGCAGCGACCGGCTCTGATTGATCTGGCCCACCTAATCACCAAACACAGTGCGCTGCTCGTAATCAGTAACGTCGTTCCCCAGCGGTTGCCCTACAAACAGCGCCGCGCACTGCGCGGCATGGGCAAAAGCTACCTGAAGGACTCCCACATCCGTGCGTTCTACAAGATCGTCGACGGGGTCGAGCTGGACCAGGGTGCCCGGTGTTTGATCCAATCCACCGGCTTTGGAAGGCTTGCGCCCAACATACTGATGCTGGGGTACAAAACAAACTGGCGCACCTGCGGTGATCAGCAGCTGAGTGCGTACTACAACACCTTGCAGTAAGTGTCCGGTTCCCCCCATCAAATATGGCCACTCACTCCCTGGCTTCCCTATCTCTCACTAGCACGGCGTTCGATAATCGCCTTTCGCTGCTGATCCTGCGCATGGGCAAGGGTTTGGACATCTGCAAGGGGTTGGCGAACAACGATCTGTACACGGTGACGGTGCCGACACCGCTAGAAACGACCATTACGATGCCACCGCGGAAGCTGATCGCACGCCGCTCGCTGATGCCGGTCAACTCGAACCTCGATCTGCACGAGCTGAGCCAATCGCACCGGTCCAGCCAGGTGTCCCCGGCTCCAACGTTCCACGCGGCCCCCGGGTTCGACTACGCGCCGCCGGCCCACGAACCGGAAGCTAATCTGTTCAAGCAGAAGCAACCGAAGGGAACGATCGACGTCTGGTGGCTGTACGATGACGGCGGGCTCACGATGCTGCTCCCGTACATCATCACGACCCGCTCGAAGTGGGAAAAGTGCAAGATCCGCGTGTTCGCCCTATCGTCGGTCAACGTGCAGGAAGAGGAGCAGAAGTAAGTAGCGCAATCGAGCTTGGATTCCTTGGAGCTTGGAGTTTGGATCAATCCCGCTTGGATCCGGCGATGAGTAACCCCGTCTCGGTTCGGTGTTTTCCCAATCAGCTTGAAGCTACTGCTGGACAAGCTGCGTATCAGCTACCTCAGTCTGACGATGGTGCAGGTGACGGACACACCGAAGGACTCCACGATCCTGGAGCACCAGGAGATACTGCGGGCCGTGATCGATTACAACGACGATCTGCCGGTCGTGTCGGAGTCGGCAAAGGAGCAGCTCGAGATCAAAACCAACCGACAGCTGCGTCTCCGCGAGCTGCTCCTGGAACACTCCAAGTTTGCGTCGCTCATCGTCATGTCGATGCCCGTTCCGCGACAGGTAAGCCCGAAAGATTGTACTGTGATCCGTACTTGGGTCTAACTGCACACGGTTCCACCACCCGCAGGATACTGTGTCGGCCACGCTCTACATGTCCTGGCTGGAGATGCTCACGAAGGACATGCCACCGTTCCTGCTCGTGCGTGGCAACCAAACGGAGGTCCTCACGTTCTACTCGTAAGGCTGCAAAGCTGCATTTTAGTACGATCTGTGTACAACCAACCGAGTGCTAAGTGTTTATTTTTAGAGCCCCCAATAAAGAGCCCCCTGCTTCTAATTGCAATAACCTCTCTCCGGTGTGCCTATCTGACTGGCTTGCGCTGCGATCGTCTAATCGATCACACCCTCGATGGCTTGATATCAGAAGTTGGTCGCAGAAGGTAATCTTAACAGTAAATTTAGCATCCCACATCGATATCCGGCACTCGAACGTGAATTGGGGAAGCACACAAAACGGACTGGGCCGCTAATTGCACGCCATAGGCACGATGTTTTCTTAGCACCTTCCACCATGCCGTGCACCATGCCCTGAGCTTCTGCAGTCTAAATGCCATTTCCTAACCATCATCTATCATTAATGTCGCGCCACTGCGGGGGCAGTTCAACTCGACGTTTGATGTCCTTCAAGTGCTTCAAGCCCTACACAAATGGTTGGCCCGGTGAGCGCGAGAAATCCAGCGACTCCAGCGTCTTTCCGAACCCGCAAAAGGCCCGCGATCGAACCCCATTGCAAGCAAGATGTTGACTGCCGGATGCTGGAATTGTCGCAGACGCCTGGCGAACGGCAAAAACGCGGGCCACGTAACCATTCAGTTATGTGGGGACTAATTGTACCAATCTCCTGTGCGTGCAATTTTACCGAGCAGCTGTTCAAACTCCAAAACACGAGACAAGCTCGTCTCGCACGCCTACATCACATTCCTCGACCAAATCTTCTCAGAGCTTGCCAACAGGTGTGCCAGAACGGTACTGTGGATTGGCCCTTCGTTGGTCCCGTGGAACGTGGCGCCCCTAGAACCGGGAACACATTTGAACCTACCACAGAACGCGCTGCTACGGTGTACGGTGTTTATCAGTAACACAGAAACGTGTTCCAAAAACCGAGCTCCAAAATTCCGCAGTGAAATTGGGAAATTATTTCCGAAACTTTGTAAGTGCAAAATTGTTGGTTCTCGTCTCTAATTCCCGCTCTCGATTGACGTGCTCCGTTCATTAGCAAAGTAACACATTTTGGTGACGGCAGCAACAACTTCATTAACTCTCTCCGTCGCTGTCTCCTCCGTCGGCGTGTTTTATGTGATGAACAAACAGGGACTGTGATGAAGTCCCTGGGACTCGGCTCCCTTGGTCGGTGCCGAAAAGTCTACCGCAAACCGGTTCAATCTGGCAGCACAATTGAGCCCCCTGTCATAAAGTACTCAATGCAAACAGTGGACGCGTGGTCGCTGGCGGGTTGGGGCCGCTTCGCTATTAAACAATGGCCTTATCTTGGCACCCAACGATGGCTGATGAGTAATTACACCTCCGGGGTCCTCTGATACCATTTTTTATCAACGAAAGCAGCAAGCCGCTTTATTGACATGATGAGTGTAAAAATCCCATAACAGTAGAAACTAATCTATGATCTTGTTCCGAGATCGTTCTGCAATAGGGGTTTGCGATACGGAATCAGCTGCTTGATCGCTGTCTGCTGAACCAAACTCACGTCAAAACCGATCCAACTCCTTCGCACCCTGACTGATCTGCCATTATTTGTACCGGCAATTGTCACCTCGTGAGACGGCTCGTGAATGTTCATTCTTCCTGGAAATCTATTCGTTCAAAATAGGGGTGGCTGTCTGGGTCCAGCGCACTATTTACATTCGAGATTATGCTTTTTCCAATATAATTTTTGTTTCAGATTCAAACAATCCGGCCCCGACCACCGAGTGCAGAGTCGAGCGATTTTAGTTTTGCAATACTGGTCCAACGGATCGGTAGACTTGAGACTTGTGCGTAAATAAAGGCAAATCATGCTGTGGAATCGTTCCGCCCTGACAGCCAGTGTTCGACGAATATTTGCGCACTGGGGATGGCGCGAGCAGCGTAAATCAGAACAACCCAACGGGCCCCCGGCAGGTTCAACAGCGCCAACGACCGTGCCCAGAGTAGCCATCTTCACGGTGGCTGACGAGACACTAGAAACGGGTTGGTCTTCGGTGGATCTGAAAGCGGCCCACTCCGACGAGGACCACGATCCGGTGACCAGGTACGGCACACGCTTGTGTAGCGATTCCTTCTGTGAAATGGAGACGCCTGGTGTTGCGTAATCGTTGGTACAGGAATTAGGTCGAAGCTATCGCTTTTAGTTTGAATTATTGTATATTTTGAACGTTGTAATTGAATGTAAGGTTAAAACGTCAACGACACGAGTGCCGTATCGCAGCCATCGTAGCTGTAGCTGTCTGGTCTGGAGAGCTATGCATCGATAAGCATACTACAGGCTTCCCTTTTCATTAAACACTCGGTTTAACATGACTAGAGAGTGCCTAGACATACCTTTCGCTGTGGGATTTTTCTCGCCCCGCCGATCACCCGCAACGACGCCATTGTTGTCTCAAGCAATTAACAAATTCAGATCGCCGCCGGGCGAACAATACCATCGCTGTTGTTGCTGTTCAAAAGCAATTTCCCGTGGAGAGCAACCACCGTTGCGTATGTTTTGCGCCTCGTGATCGATCGTGTTGTATTATTTTACTCCATCTTCTCACGCCCTGCCTGCGCTGCCTGCTGGTTGTAGCGATCGTTCATGAAGTTGTAGAGTTTATTGTAAAAAAAGGTGTCTCTCCTTCAACATTGGCTTCGGTTTCGCTTTTTTCCACCCAATGTTTACTCCGCTCCGTTCACTAGGGACTGCTCGCTGGTCCCTGTCGGATGCATAGAGTCCGCTTAGTTTTAAAAGATGAAACTCTTCCACGCCGTCCACAGTGATCCGCTGCCCCGGCTGGAGCACTATCGAACATCGCAGAAAGCCATCCGGCGGCCATCCATCGGCGAACTGCACGGTAACCTGGAGGAGCAGATTTCGGTAAACACGAGCGTCACGATCGCCCGTCTCATCGGCTCACAGTGGGGTTCGTTTTTTTTTGCCAGAAACCCGACGATAAACATGACACTCCGCCAACCGATCGGACCGGAGACCAGCACCACCCTTGCCCGGCGGCTCGACTCGGCTGGATACAGGGCGTTCTGTGTCCGTGTCTGCTCAACGTCTGGGGCGTTATGCTGTTTCTACGCATGAGCTGGATCGTGGCGTTGGCCGGCATACTGGAGACGCTACTCATCATCGGGCTGTCGTATACGGTGTGCATTATCACGACGCTGTCGCTTTCGGCGCTCTGCACCAATGGCCAGGTGAAGGGTGGTGGCATCTACTACCTCATTTCGCGCTCCCTCGGCCCCGAGTTTGGTGGGGCCGTCGGCATCGTGCTCGCGTTCGCGAACTCGGTTTCGGTGTCGATGAACACGATCGGTTTCGGCAGCTCGCTCAACCAGCTACTCGGTGAGTTTCGCGTGCGTGCTCCGTGAATCCATTCGCCACTCATCATCCCCACTGTATACGGCGTCAGGTAGCTACGGAGTGAAGATCGTCGACGGTGGCGTGAACGACATACGGATCGTCGGCACGGCGACAATCCTGCTCCTGGCGATCGTTTGCGTCGCCGGCATGGACTGGGAGGTGAAGGCCCAGAACTTTTTCGTCATCGCCATTGCCGTGGCCATCGTGAGCTTCGTTGTCGGTGTGGCGATTGGGCCGCGGTCGGACAGCGAGCTGGCGAAAGGTTTCAGTGGACTGTCCGGGGAGCGTCTGATGGCCAACCTGGGCCCGGACTACCGTTTCAGCGAGCGTATCCATCAGGACTTTTTCAGCGTGCTCGGTGTGTTCTTTCCGAGCGTGACGGGCGTACAGGCGGGGGCAAACATTTGCGGTGAGCTGAAGGACCCAGCCAAGGCCATACCGAAGGGTACCCTGCTTGCACTGCTCGTGTCCGGCGTATCGTACGTGGCGTTTGTGCTGCTGGCTGGTTCCGCGGCCCACCGGGATGCTTCCGGTGTGCTGGGAGACCTCGTGAACGGAACGTTCGTCGGGTGCTCGGTCCCTTCATCCCCGTGGGACCGTCCGTGTGAGTACGGGCTACACAACGACTACTCGATCATGCAGCTGATGTCACTCTCGGGAGCCCTCGTCTATGTGGGCTGTTTCGCCGCGACCCTGTCCAGTGCACTCACGAACCTGCTCTCCGTGCCGCGCATCATTCAAGCCCTGGGAACCGATCGCCTCTACCCGGGGCTGACGTACTTCGCTCGGGGCTACGGTGTCCGGGGCGAACCACTGCGAGCGTACGCACTAGTGTCCGGGGTGGCGATCGTCTTCCTACTGCTGGCCAAGCTTAACCTCCTCGCGCCGCTCATATCCAACTTTTACCTCGCCTCGTACGCGCTGATCAACTTCTGTACCTTTCACGCCGCCACCGTCTCACCGATCGGTTGGCGGCCCACGTTCCGCTACTACAACCAGTGGGTCAGTCTGTTCGGTACGGTGCTATGTGTGCTGCTCATGTTCCTAGTTGACATCATAGCCACCGGCATAACGATGGTGCTCATCTTCGTACTGCACGTGGCCGTGATCTATCGCAAACCGGCCGTAAACTGGGGCTCGACGACGCAGGAGCAAACCTACAAGACGGCCCTGGCGGCCGCACTGAAACTGCGCCAGATTGGCGACCACGTGAAGAACTACCACCCGTCGGTGCTAGTGTTGGCCGGGAATCCGCTCACCCGGTTACCGCTGGTCGATCTTGCCCACCAGATCACCAAGCATCACGCGCTCATGATCGTTGGGGACGTCGTCCGGGAGCGACTGTCGCATCGGAAACGCGAAATGCGAACGATCGCGAGCCGCCGATCGATGGAAGTGCGCAAGATCCGTGGCTTCTACCAGCTGATCGATGGGCTCGAGTTCGAGCAAGGCGTCCGGGCACTCATACAAACGTCCGGTGTGGGGAAGCTGGCCCCGAACATTATCCTCATCGGGTACAAAGCGGACTGGACCTCCTGCTCGCCGGAGGATCTTCAAACGTACTACAATGTGCTCAAGTAAGGCCGGGTTGGACAGAAGTTTTGTGTCATTTTTCATTCCCTACCGATTGTTTGGGTTCCTTTTTCGCAGTGACGCATTCGATAACCGTATGGCGCTGGCCATACTCCGGCTACCGACGGGGATCGCCGCCAACGAGAATGGAATCGAACCTGAAGCGGTACTGAGCGCCACCGCTTCCGTGTCGAGCCTTCAGCAAATGGCTGATCGCGGGGCAACCTCACCGCCACACACTCTGATGTACATAAACTCAACGCTGGAGCTTGGGACAACGAGTTCCGGAAGTTCTTCGCTCTCGACTCCCGAGCATTCCCCTTCCTGCTGCAATTCGAACGGCACAGGCAGCGATTCTAGTCGCCTCGCACCGAAAGCCATCATCGACCAGCTGAACGTCTTTCAACGGAAGCACCCAACAGGAGGTACGATCGACGTCTGGTGGCTCTACGATGACGGTGGGCTCACCGTGTTGATCCCGTACATCCTGTCCCTCCGCTCGACGTGGTCCCGGTGTCAGGTGCGTATCTTTGCTCTAACCAATCATCAGGCGACGCTCGCCGAGGAACAAACCAAGTAAGTAGCAAGCCACCGTGGGGGTCTCGAATCGTCGGATTTGCTTCTAACCCGGTGCATTTTAGTATGGCCATTCTGCTGACAAAACTTCGGATCGACTACTCCTCGTTGACCATGCTGGAGGGCTTGACAAAACCCCCGCATGCGGATACTGTCGCCATGCACCGGCGGCTTCTGGATCACTGGTGCAGCAACCGGAACATCCCGGAGCCGTGTGTCGGTGAGCTAGAAGCCAAAACCAAGCGACAGTTGCGCCTCCGGGAGATGATCCTCGAAAACTCGACCGCTGCCAGCCTGATCGTGATGTCGATGCCAATGCCACGTTTGGTACGAGATCGAGAATTTGGCCATTTTTCCAAGCCAAACTAATTTGCGCTCTACTTTGCCGCGCAGGGAACTGTTTCCGCTCCACTCTACATGTCCTGGCTGGAGATGCTTACGAAGGACATGCCGCCGATGCTGCTCGTACGTGGCAATCAGACGTCGGTGCTTACGTTTTACTCGTAAGAAAAGTGAAGCCGCGTAAAAAAGTGGCCATGAGTGACTAGTGACAACAATTGATCAACACGCCATTCCGACCAAAGTGAGTTCATCTAGAAGGCTCTGGCTAAAGCCCCAAAGTTGAGCGAATTTCTGAAGGGTTTAACAAAAGCCCGCATGGCTTCAACGTGTATTGAAGAGTTAACTAATGAAAATGAACAAAATATTGTCTAACAGTTCAATAGAGAAGAGATAAAATTTATTACCTACACAATACATTTTAATTTCGCTCTGATTCTGTGCACCACTTGCACACAATCTCGCCATTCGTGGCGAAAGTCCTATCCACATGTTGGCGTCCTGCCGCACTACTTTGAAGGGCAAGGACCGATGATCGAGACATGAAGCTTGAGATTTATACACACGCACGCACGACACGCACGAGCAGACTACGCACTCCAATCGTCGCACTACGATCGTCTGCTGTAGCCAGCGTGTCTGGAGCTGCTGCTGCTGACGGCGGGAACACGGCGTCTCGCCATCGATTCATCGCCACTGCCCGCGGTCGCTCGAGAATGAGACGATTTCCGGTGCGCCTCACGGCTTCCGCTGCTCTGCCTGGCATGGCTTCGTTTGCTAGAAGGAGAGCGACGGCCCCGACGACGGTTCTCATCGTCCCTCGCACGAACCTGCTGCTGCTGCTGTGGCGGCTCTCTCGATCGGCCTCGACTCTTGGCCGGTGCCATCACTCGCGGATGGCGTTTGGTCGGCTTGGTGACCTCTGGCTCTGGCTCTACCTTGTCCACCACCCGTTTGCGATCCCGTGACGAAAGCGTGTCCTCCACGCGGGACCGTCTATTTAGCGCCCTAGCCGGAGGCGACGACACACGGCGCTGCTGCTGTTGCTGCTGCTGCTGCTGATGGTGGTTACGGTGCCGGCGGCTGTCATCATTTTCGCTGCTAGCACTACTGCTGGAATCCTCCGAGTCAGCCGACGACGACGACGAAGAGGACGATTCTGAGGTGGACGATTGTCGACGATCGTTTCCGTTAGATCGTTCACCTCGCCGTTGCTGTTTGCGCTGCTCAATCTGCACCGGAACTTCCTTTCGACGGCGCAGAACCTGGCTTTCGACGCCAATCTGCTGCTGCTGCTCTTCCTTCAACTTCGGGCCGTTTCCATGGGGTGAAGAAGGTGGCGACGGTGGCCGCGTCGCGTGATGGTTGCGCGATCGTGGTTTCATCTTCTCCATCCTACTGCGCTTCCGCACTTCAGGCTCCTTCTCTTCGTCGACGTCGTCCTCCTCGTCTTCATCATCCTCATTATCGTCGTCGCTGTCATCCTCTTCTTCGTCATGGCGTTCCTTACGCCGGTGGCGTGCTCTCTTCTCGCGCTGTTCCTGCTCCTTGTTGCGTTCCTGCTGCTGGCGTATCAACCGACCCCGCACTTCCTCCTCGATCTCCTTCGTACTCTTCACCAGCTGATCGGTGCGCAGTATGATGCGATGCTTTTTAAACGATTCCGACACCACCGGGAGCTCCTCATCGTCTTCGACGACGCCGCCGCCGCTAGGGCCCATCATGGGGCCGCTGGGGCCCATCATGCTGCCAACGGCCGGTACACCTCCGTTGTGCTCCTCTGGTGGAAGTGGTGAAACCGCTCCGCTGGTCGGCGGTTCGGGTGGCGATCTGGGACCAATCGGTCCGACCGATTGGTTGCCCCCCGTCCCGATCCCGGGCCCTGATCCCGGCTCTTCCACCGAAGGCTCATTGACCGCCTTGATCGATGCAGTCTCCGTGTCGTCGCGCTTGCCGCGCGGTGAACGATGGCGACGCGAAGAACGGTGCTTGTAGTTGCTGCGCGATCGTGAGTGAGACCGCGACCGAGTGGCTCCACGTATGGTGGACACCAAATTTTTCGACGTCGGCTTCGACATCTGCACGGCCATCCGATTCTTTGCCCGTTCCTCGGCTCCGGAACCGCTGCCGGCGGAGCCACCGGTCCGCGAACGTTTACTACGCTCATGCGGGCTCCGCGAGGATCGAGATGATCGCGACCGGGAACTGCGCCTCGAGCGTGATCGACTGGAGCCCGAGCGGGATCGTGACCGGTGGCGACTGCGGCTTCTTCGGCTACGGCTGCGGCTACTTCTGGACCGTGACCGTCGGTGACGGCTGCGACTCCGGCTCGATCTACGGCGGTGGCGAGAACGCGAACGGGACCTCGATCGAGATGAGCGTGAATACGATCGGCTTCGGGAGTGGTGGTGCTCGTACCCATCGTAATCATCGAGCGCCCCACGGCCGCCACGCGAACCGTACCCTTCGTATCCACCGCGGCCACGGTAGCTACCACGGCCACCTCGCGATCCACCACCGACACTGCCCGGTCCACCGCGCGCATAGCGTGGCCCCCGGGTGGCCGTCCGGAAGGCGCCACGATACGCCAGCGAACTGTAGTACTGCGCGTAGTACGGATCGTACGTTGCCCCGTACGGATAGCTCATGCCACCGGTCCAATCCATGCCACCGTACATGGCGGCCGCCGAGTACGCTGGATGTAGCGAAGGATGCGGCGGACCATAACCAATGGCGGCCGCACGATCGTAGCCCATCGTAGGCTGACCACCGTACTGCGGCGGCATCGGCTGCTGTTGATTCGGCGGTCCCTCTTCACGCTTGCCGCTCTTGTCGTCCTTCTCTGCCGCTTCGTCCTCCGGTGAGTCGGACGAAGAACCGGACGAGCCGGACGATGGTTGCGATTTGCGTTTCTTTTTCGCTTTCCGCGGCGTATCGCTCAGGATGCCATCGTCCGAGCTGATCGTGTTGATGCTCGGCGAACGGGACGGGGCCACTTTGAGACCGGTGCCCGAGCTGAGCACCTGCTTCAGGACGCTACCGTCTTTAGCTTGCTTCAACCGCAGCCGCATTCGTTCCAGCTCCTTCTCCTGGGCCACCTTCAGCTTGTTGGCCTTCCGCTGGCGGCCCTGGTCGGACGATATGCTCACATTATCCGGCCCTTCACCGTCGCTCGACACAATACTCTTCTGTTTGCCCTTCTCCATCGATTGTTTCATCTGCCGAAACGAAAGGGAGTGCGATCAGTAATAAAGAAGCATCAGACCGCTTTGGGCAACACAAACCTTCATACGCTCAAAAAGTGCGTCCAGCAGGCGGATACTCTCCAGTTTGCGCTGCGCCTCGAGCAGTTTCTTCTCCTCCAACCGGATCTTCAGGCTGATCTCGTCCGATTCCTTCTGGCGCAGCTTCTGCAGGTGTTTCTCCTTGCGTTTTTGCTCGCGCTGCAACTGCTGCTCGATTTCGGCCTGTCGCTTCTCTTCCGCGCGTTTTCTGTGGCGTATGCGAAAGAGGCGCATGGAAAGGGAATGAAGATGTGATTATGGGATAGGCAAAACCCACCGAGCTACCGAGCTTGGGCCAAGTAGTCCCAGCCCCGTGAGTCAAGTATTCAAATAGAACGGAAACTAAGCATAAAAAATACACGTCTAAGAAGTATTCCTGTAAAAAAAACATAATCTGTCCATCGAACTAAGGGCGAAGAAAACGGTGCCAAACCTTTCCAGCTCTTTGCGGGCTTCCTCCGCGGCCACCCGTTGCTTCTCCAGCTCCTCCTTTTCGCGCTCGGCCGCGATCAATCGGTCGCGCACGACCTGTCGCTTCTTCATCGACGCATCGCTCAGGTGTTTGGTCCGATCGAACTCCACCGCGATCGTGACGGCCAGATTGCGCTCGCCCTCCTTCCGCACCAGCTTCATCGCCCGGAACTCGTCCATCGTCTTGACGAAGCCCACGTACTCGGCAAACTGGACGTACCTGTGCGTGGCCGCGCGGAAACAAAACGGCGACAGAAAGGAGCAAAAGAAAAGAAGAGAACTACATAGCAAAAACAATGGGAACTACCGAAATTTTCTCGTGCCACTCCGAAACATCCGAACCACCGATTGTCGTTATCTCTCTTTCCCCCTTTCCGTGTGGCTGTCGATCCTTCTCTACCACGAGGCGACCCACCACGGGACGGCCACTGGGACACATACCCTTCGAAGTACATCTCCTGGTCGAAGCTAAACTTCTTCATACCGGACATGTGCGCCTTCATCTGCGACCGGTACGGATCGCAGATCGGTATGTCGACCGCGCGCACCTCGCCAAACTTTTCGAAGATCCGCTTGAAAATGCTTTCGCTCGGCTTTGCGCTGTCATCGTTTTCGGTGTGCCGCGGGCAGAACCACTTGATCGGGAGGTTACTGAAATGGATCGTATCGGGTCGCTCGCCCGCCTTCATCTCGTCCATGTTGCGGGCATCGCGGAAAAACGAGTCCCAATCGTGACGGGTCGGGAAATCGTCCTTCGCTTCCGATGCTCGCACCTTGACCGCATCGTCGAACCCGGCCAACCGGAGCGGGCGCCCATCGAGTCGCGCCAGAACCGCCTTCAGCTTGCCGCGATCCTCCAGCTCTCCTTCGAACCGTATGAAGCCTACCGTGCTTTTGGAAACCTGCGCGGGGCGACAAATACGTTTTTAATGACCACCTGGCCGGCCTCGAGCAGCAGGGCAGGGACCTACCTTCAGCAGCGAGAACTTGTCCGGCAGAATCATCTGACGCATCTTTTCCATCACGTCAAAGTTCGAGATCGTCTTGCCCGTGATCGAGGCGGGCAAGGCGACCGATATGTTGAACTTGGCCAGCGGCTTGAGGTACAAGCTGTGCGGCAGGTACAGCGGCACGCAATCGTTGACATCCTGTATTGTCTGTATCATGTTTGCAAATGGTTTTTGTTTTTCGTTTATTTAGCAATTTTGCATTCCCACAATACAGTGAATGGCGAAGGTGACGGCGACCGGCGACCGTGTTCCGGAATCACCAATCCAACACGCACAACACACACACACACATTCACAGCGGAGCACAAAAGGGAGAAACAATTAAAAATACAATATTTTGGCGGCGGTTGCGTTTTTATCGGATCGGTTCACAATATCACCACGGCGGTTTCACCAACGTTGCACCATTCGTTGAGTATCATTTTGGAAGTTCAATTTGATTCATATTTCAATAATTTTTATTTTTCGTGAGCGCGCGAATATAGAAAGAAGAAAGAAGAATCAAAGTTAGCGGACCAGAGGGTTACTAGGCACCGTGTGTGTGCAGCAGCCGAAGATGCCGACGGAACCGTCGACGTGGTGCCGCAGCCACCCTTTCCTTGGGAGCGTAAGTAAGCCCTGGAAAAAGACACCACAGCACCGTGGTGACAGGGGGAAAATCCAAGCTCGGTCACTTCGCTCCTGCGCCGGGACGATCTCGGCCAATCGTCAGCGTTCTGCTGCTTTTTTAGCGGAAGTGGATTATTTGCATCGATTTGCTTCTATCGAAACCACCTTTTCGTTGCTTTCGCCATTCGCAAATTCACTTTTTTTCTCTTCGCTCGGGCGTCGTAACACACTTCACAGCAGCGGATGACCACCACACACTGTGACCAATGCGGCTTCCTCCGTGCGCCAATCGGAACGTTTGCTTCTTCCAATATCTAATCTGCTGGCGTGCACACGGTGGCCTCTGAGATCGGACAATAGAGGTGCACTTTTCTAGCTTTTTGCAGCATAAATTATCTGTATCGCCACATTCGAAGAGCCAAACGCTGAAAATTACGGCCAGCTTGACCAGATTTTGCCATCTCACGCACACGCGCACGGGTAGGCGACCAAGTTTGACATTCGAGCACGCAGTGTTGCCAGATTGATCGAAATCGTCCAGTAACGCCTAGTAACGCCTTCCGGAACCGCTCCTTTTCTATTTGCCTCGTTCGACCGTTTACATCCAATGCAACAAAAATACATTTTAGTTCGTTTGCCATTTTCGCTCCAACACAATCGGTTGCCAATAAACCTGTGAAGATGGAGAATCTCCCCTTGCACACAACTTCAGGCTGTTCAAAAGATCGAGCACTACTGCTCGATCTGCTCGAACGATTGCTTGTTTTGATCGAATGCATTTTCTGGCCCTTTTCGACGCGAGCTTGCGTTCCGTTTGTGAACATTCTGGTGCTGGCGTTTCAGCAGGATAGAACGGAAAAGGTAAGTCCATTGTTTCAGAACTCATAGAGTGGGTCGCGGGGCACATCCATTATGCAGTTTTTTAACTCATTATAAATTGCCATCATCTAGATGGGCTGTAAAATGGAATGAAAAGCGATTCGGGCATTGCTGCGCACGGCGCAAATGCCAAGTATTTTTGGTTGCGTATCTTGCTGACTATGAATCAGCAATTTGCTCGTAGTCTCTACGTTCCTAACCTTCTTAGTTTTTCACCAACTTTCTCTGTAAAGGTGGACACAAAACCGGCGGGGATTTAATCGCAGCGTCAGCAAAGTGTGTACTTGTGTGTAAGCTTAAAGTTGCTGAACAAAATGGCTCAGAAGCCAGCGGCCACCGCCGCCATCATCCTGCTAGCGTTCGCCATCGCTGTTGCTGCGGATTTCGTGAGGTAAGTGATTGACAATTTCGCTTTTTGGGCAGCAAACGTTCCCCTGTCGTGAAACGATCGATGCAATCCAATTATCACCGGGTCGGTTGATGAACCATGGTGGACCTAGGAAAGATGAAACAAAGAATCGCACGATCGAATGTTTACCACAACGACCCAACTTCTGACTCATCGCGGGCTTGTGTTACGCCGTTTAGGGTTTTTTTTTATTGATAAATCACTATCATTTGCGCGAGATTACTTGCTAGCTCCGGCGGCTGCTCGCTACGGTTTGGGGTGCATCAAAAGGTTGAACCAATTGATAGCATATGTTTTTATTGACTTTAAACATTTACAAATGTTTTACATTGTTTTTTGTTTTTTTTCCCTCCTTGCTATAGAGTGCCGCTGCATAAGGGAACATCGGCTAGAGAACGTTTTCGTAGTGTCGGGACCGAAATTAAGCAGCTCCGTCTGAAGTACGGCGATACGAGCGGTCCCGTCCCGGAGCCACTGTCCAACTATCTCGATGTAAGTGGGAAAACAGCGCTCCTTTACCGCACCGACATGGGACGAGACGATGTACTTTGGTTTGTGGACATTTTCAGGCACAATACTTCGGAGCCATCTCGATCGGTACGCCACCGCAAAGCTTCAAGGTGGTCTTCGATACCGGCTCATCGAACCTGTGGGTTCCGTCGAAGCAATGCTCTTTTACAAATATCGCTTGTCTTATGCATAACAAATATGACGCTAAGAAATCGTCCACATTCGAGAAGAACGGCACCGCGTTTCACATCCAGTATGGCACGGGCAGTCTGTCCGGATACCTGTCCAGCGATACCGTGACCGTGGGTGATGTGGCCATCGAGAAGCAAACGTTCGCCGAAGCCATCCAGGAGCCGGGGCTCGTGTTTGTGGCGGCCAAGTTCGACGGAATCCTCGGATTGGCATACAAATCGATCTCCGTCGGGGGTGTTACGCCCGTGTTTTACAACATGTTCAATCAGAACAAGATCGACGTGCCCGTTTTCTCGTTCTACCTGAACCGCGATCCGGCGGCAGCCGAGGGCGGCGAGATCATCTTTGGTGGTTCCGATTCTAGCCACTATACGGGCGACTTTACCTATCTGCCGGTCGATCGTAAGACTTACTGGCAGTTCAAGATGGACTCGGTAACAGTGGGTGATAGCGAGTTCTGTAACAATGGCTGCGAAGCGATCGCCGATACCGGCACTAGCCTGATCGCAGGCCCGCTGGCGGAGGTTACGGCTATCAACAAAGCGATTGGTGGAACTCCCATAATGAACGGGGAGTACATGGTGGACTGCTCGTTGATACCGACGCTACCGAAGATTACGTTCACGCTTGGTGGCAAACCGTTCACTATCGAGGGTGCCGACTATATTCTGCGCATCACCCAGATGGGTAAGTCGATCTGCCTGTCCGGGTTTATGGGCATCGACATTCCGCCACCGAACGGCCCGTTGTGGATTCTGGGTGATGTTTTTATTGGCAAGTACTACACAGAGTTCGATATGGGTAACGATCGAGTGGGTTTCGCAACCGCTATCTAAAGGTAACAAGGCCAATCGACCTTTCGTTTCGGGTTGGTAGTGTTTGTGAGGCATTGGGATTGTTGTGGTTTCTATAGAACCGCTTGTGAAAAATAAAAAGATTACCAAATAAAGTTTGAACACACCAGTTTCACGCCTTTGGACTGCGTATTTAATATTCTAACCGGTCGTGCTATCGAACTGCTCGAATAATTCACAAAAGTTACTTTTTGCGCTCCGTTGATCGAATTCGAGCAGTTTGCTCGAGCTGTCAAAAATTGTTTTGCCGGCTGCGACCTTGAATTCGATGAAATCCGCGCAGCGTTTTCGCCGCAGCGAATATAAATGTGTAAATTCGTCGAAAGGTAGAAAATAAATTCGCTAAATGGCGCCACAGTGTACCACGCCGAAACCCATTTTGGAGCTGGTTGCTGCAACACAGGAGCCGAATAACACGAACGAGCATCATCCGGAAAACGATACGATTATTGTGAGTACTATATCCGCTAAGACTCCCGCCGCAGCATTGATTCATATTCTTGTTTTGCTCCTGTTAGCAAAGCGTCACTCTGCAGAAACCACCGACCATCGAAGAATGTAAAGTATTGGGTAAACGAAAATCGACCACAGAGCCCAACCCACCACTAGACCAGCAGCAAGCCGCCAAACGACCTAAGAAAGTGTTTCCCTATGGCAACTACGATCGTTACTATGGCTACCGGAACTACAATGCATCGCCCGCCGAAGACCCGCGGCTGGATGCGTTCGTGCAGCGTCGTGAGCTGTTTTGCGGCAAGCGCATTCTCGACGTCGGATGCAACAATGGCGCCCTGACGGTGCAACTGGCGGTCACCTGTGAACCAGCGTCCATCGTTGGGCTCGACATCGACGGTGCACTAATTTCGGCCGCTCGTAGGCACTGGAAAATGGCACTCATGAACGGAGTGAAGCTGCCGGGAAGTGGCGAGAAGCGGTATCCATTAAACACCCGGCAGGTGGAGTTTCTGCGGGCGAACTACATATACGAGGATCCGGCTCTGCTCGAGGCCGAAAGACCCGCATTCGATGTGATACTGTGCCTTTCGGTGACGAAGTGGATGCAGCTAAACTTCGGAGACGCTGGACTGCGGTTGGCCTTCCAGCGTATGCACCGACAGCTACATCCCGGTGGTTTGCTGGTCCTAGAGGCGCAACCTTGGAGTAGCTACAAGCGGCGGAAAAAACTCACCGAAACCATCGCTAGCAACTACCCCCGTATCAAGCTTCTACCGTCCATGTTCCAGCAGTACCTGCTCGGCGATGAGGTGGGCTTCGCGTCTTGCACAGACATCCCCCTGACCGCCGGACACGGTTCGTCCAAAGGTTTCCAGCGACCGATTCAGATCTACACCAAGCGTGCTACGTAGGGAATCGCCCCCAAAACAGGTAACGGAAGGATGTGTGGCCCGGAGAATCGACTTTTTTTTTGCGTATAAAATGAACTAAAGTGAACTACACAGACTGGGCCGTCAATGACGTTTACCTTTATGTTGCCGAAAACTTAATCAAGTGATGCAATTTTATTGACCTTTACCGTTTGGCAATATTGCACGCCAAATTCGTCCCTTCGGTCGGTGTCGGTGTCCACTGATCAACTGGCGCCCACTTTAACGACCCTTAAAAACGCTCCCCAAGCCTCGCGGCTCGTCGGATCAAGGTGCAGTGCTTTTTGGGCCAAAATGCGCCGCTTACGTTCGTCCACCGGGCGGACTGCTTCACTGGCGACGGCCATCCAGCGGGCAGCGTCGTCCGCCCTCGTTCTGGACTTCCGGTCGGCCAAATCAAGCGTCAGAGCCGCCTGGGACACACTGCTGGCCAGCAGCAGATTCTTCTCCGGTGTTCGGAAGTTTTGAAGCAGTGCGATCGACAGGATTTGCCACAGCTTCGAACGGTTCGGATGACGGTGCACCTGCGAGACCAGATACGCCAGGCACTTGCTCTTGAGTTTCTGTGGCGGGAACGGGGGGGGGAGGGAGAAAAGACCGATTAGTTTCAGTTCCCGCCTCAATCCCGACGGCCATTCTATTACATTTTGCCAGTAGAACTGCGATACTAGGTACACGACGTGGTGGCCGTGCGTTGCATTGTCCTCGTGCTTACGAAGCTCCCTGATCACGAGTTCCGTCAGTACGCCGTCGTTGTGCAGGAGGCCGAGTGCGCAGGCCGAGAACAGGGCCTCGATCGGTGGTTGCGGAAGCGTTATACTGTGGACAATCGAAAAGAGCGATCAGCAGCAATCGCACAAAGAGCCAGAGTCGGTCAGAAGTTACCATTGGAACAGGATGGTTTTGGCATCGGCCTCCCCTTGGAACGCGTACACCATGGCGGACATTGCAATCAGCACGTACGCCTTCTCGAGGTCGGTGTGTGCGAGGTTGCCGAGTCCCTGTTCGTACTCGGCGTACGATTCCTGATACAGTGCCGCTCGGAAGTAAGCCTGTGCTCGACCGATCGACGCCCGGTAGAACGCTTCACCGCGGATATCTTCGTAGCACTGAACAGCTTCCGTGTAGCGCTTCTGCTTCATAAGGCAGTAGCCCAAATCGCACAGAATTTCATCTTTCGCTCGGATCTCGTACGCATTCGGGTGCGAAACGAGGGCTAGGGCTTCCAGCGCCCGTCGGTAGCCTTCCGTGGCCGTCCGCCACAGACCCAACCGGCTGCTGATGTTGCCGAGAAAGCGTAGCGCCGGAACCGTTGCCCGATCGGCACGGTCGGCGCAGTGCCACGTGATGGCATCGTGCGAAACGGGCAGGGCGTGCATATCGTCGATCGCGAACCGATACCGCTCGTTGGTTTGGTAGTCATCGGTGGAGATCACCGTGCACACCCAGTGCGCATACCCGACCGAAGACTCCGGATGGTAGCCGAGCTGGGTGCAGTGCCGGAACAGATCCATTGCCTCGTCCGGCTGACCAACCGATTCCGCGATCGTCGCTTGACCGATCCAAGCGTTTAAGAATGTCGTGTCGCACTGCTGTGCCCGACTGAACGCTTTGTTTGCCAGGCCAACCTGGCCACCGATCAGGTACAGCACCGCAAGGTTAGACCAAGCGGAGGCCGCCGTTTTTCGATCGATCGTCATGGCTTCCACGAAGCAGTGCTGTGCGAGGGCCCGATCGTTGATGGTGCTTGTGGCACAAATCACGCCGAGCAGGTTCCAGTTTTGCCACCGTGCCCTGTCCAGCTCGATCGATCGTTTCGCTAGCTCGCGGGCCGTCGTAAGCAACTTTAATCGCAACTCGCCCGCCGTGGTCAGTGATGCGCGGCGGAAATAGTTGGCGGCCAGCTCGTACCAAAGGATGGCGTTCGTCGGGTGCTGCTTCATGATGCGCCCGTAACAGCGGCCAGCCAGCTCGGACAGTTGTTCGCCGCTCAGCAGCACGTTCTCACGCTGGTTGCGTCCCGCTAGTCCGCCTTCCAGCTGCAAGTGCGAGTGGGTCACCGGAAACGCGGCGACGGTGTCCAGAATCTTGGCCAGCTGGTGCCACAAGCAACCAAAGTATGGCTTCACTTTGATGGCTCTTTAAATAGGGGCATATGGATCGTTAAATGTGGCCAACAACAACTCCGGCACGCCGGCTTCTTAGCACCGCTTGGCACTTACTTTGTTAAATAGTCCACGCAAGCCTGCGCATGGTCACGACTTCGTCCGATCAACCTTTGACTTTGGCGGTAAAAGCAAAGTCCCATGTGTGAGTCGGCAATGCCTTTGATGGCGGGGAAGTAGTCGCCGTGCTCGGCCAGGAGCTGCTCAAACAGAGACAGCCCTTCTTTGTGTAGCTTCAGTGACTGCAAAGAAAAGCGTACGAGTGGGATTAGAAATTCTCCGTCCGCTCCTTGAGGGGAACATTACGTTTTTGATGTTGGCCAGTTGCAGCAGCGGGTAAGGATTGTGGGGATCACGTTCGGTGATCTTCTCGAACACTTTCATGGCGGAAGTGTACGATCCACGGCCAAGGTACGCATCGGCCAGACCTTCCCAAGCGGTCTCCGAGTTCACATCGTACCGTAGTACCGTGCGGAACGCTCCGATCGCGTCGTCGTACTTCTGCCGCCCGAGATGGTGCAGGCCGAGCTGCAGCTGAGCCCAGGCCGCACCCGAACATACGGCGAACGTGGTCGACAGGAGGGCTGCATTGGCGTCCCACTCGCCCTCACCCCGGTACAGCCCGCTCAGCAGTATCACCGCGTTGCGTGCGGTCGGACTGAGATGGACACTTTTCTCCAGGCACTTGCGAGCCCGCAGCCGGTCGCCCCGCTGCAGGTAGAGCTTCGCGAGCCGATAGAAGCACTCACCATTGTTGGGATCGAGCTTGGTGGCCTTTAGCGCCGCAAAGAAGCTCTCCTCTTCGCGACCCTTCACTTCACCGAGCACCGTTGAAAGCTCCAGCTGACAATTGCTGCTGGTTTCGTGCGGGGACAACAATCGAATCGCTTCCGGCAGATTTCCTTCCCTTTTCGCTCTCAGTGCTCGAAGGTAGTCGATGCGATCGCTTGCAACACCTTCGATCGCCTCGAGTTCCGTGAGCTTTCCGTCGGCCTCCGGTACATTGCCCAGCAGAAGCTGTGCTTTGCACCAATGAAACAGCAACTCCTCGGACCGATCGCCCTCGGTAGCGAGTGTCGCAAAACATGCATCCGCTTCGCGTAGTTTGTCCTCGCTTCCGGAGTCATCCAGCAGGCTGATGGCGTAGTTGCGATTGGTGAGCTTCATGTCACGATACAGACTTTCCGCCAGTCCGTACGCCTTCTGCCGAAAGTAGATCTCCGCCAGCAGCGCCATACATGGTCCCCACAGGGGTTGCAGCTGGATCGCCCGCTTCAGAGCCCGCTCCGCTTCCAGAAGGCGACCGGCAGCGAAATGAAGCCGCCCTTTTGCAAGCAGCGCAGCGGCACAGTTCGGGGCGATGATCAGCGCACGGTCCACGTAAACCTCCAACGGATGCGGCAACAGTTCCGCAAGCCGCCCTTCGGGCACGATCCGTTCGATGTACATCTTGCAAATCCACTCTAGCGGAAAGATATCGTTCGGAAACCGCTCGTGCATTGCCGCGGCTACCGACGAGAGCCGATCGAACTTGCGATCGCGACGCAACAGCTCCAGCAGGCGAAGGAACTTATCGCGCTGATAGAGGTCCTGATTGTTACCGATTTCGTTCTCCAGCACACGACGAACCTGCCAAAAAGAAGGGTTCGATGAAAGGGTTCTGCGGTGAAAGGAAGCAGGAAGTTCCTACCAGTTCGCCTTCCGACTGCTCCAAGTCGGCATTTTGCGCCACTAGTTTTCCCAGATACTCGTACGCCGATCGTTGGCGATCGGTGTCGTTTTGATCGAGCTCTTTTTCAAGAATTCTCAACACCGGCCCGAGGGATCCACTCCTAGCCGCTGCAGCATACAGTTTCCCGTGCAAATCTGGGTACTTGTCCGGCGTCAGGGACAGCAACTGCTCACACACGCCCGGCAGCTCCGTATCGTCGGCACAGTTCGATAGGCCCTGCAGGGCCACGATCGGTTCACCGGTAGCGGCCACTGCACGCTTCAGGTAGCCGGCTGCTTCCTTTTTGTCGCTTTCTTGATACGCGGCCCCGAGCAGCAGTAAGGCCATGTAGCAATCCGGTTGCTCCTTCAGTACCTTCTACAATATTAAGCAATCTTGGTAAGCGCGGCAGGCTCACGGAATGACGTTGCGGCGGCGGCGGCGGCACTTACGTTGCACAATTTGATGGCTTCGGAGAACTTTTTATTCCTGACCGCTTCGCGGGCCTCCTTCAGGGAGGCTTTCGCTTCCTTCGAAGACATTCTCAAAGCAGCAGAAGCAGAGGCGCAAAACACTTTCAGTTACACTCGACCCAATGCACAGCATCCAAGATGATAAAACAAAAACAAACCGACCCGTGGGACGGGAAAAGGGGCACAATTGATCACCTTCAAATCACCGGCAAGCACTTGAGTTAAAAATACGTGATGAATAATGGTCGCCGCCTAAAGAAATCCCAAAAACCATTCGAAGAAGGCTACTTTGATACCGATTCGCGTTCGCAGCTGTCAGTTCGGCTTGTTGACATCTTCGCACACAACCGCAACGGCGGACGCATTTTCGCTGGTACGCACACGCACGCACGCACGGATGCACTCCCGGGCACGCGCACTTGAAAAAACAAAACATATCTCCCCATTCCGGAACGCGGGCGCGGGTGTGGTAAACAGTTCAAATCGGAAGTTCGGTGCTCGGTGCACGGGTTATTCCCGGTGGAGCCTTTTTCAGTTTTCGTTTCGCATCTCCCGCTCTTCTTTTCGC
The DNA here is from genome assembly GCF_943734635.1 of Anopheles cruzii. NCBI lineage: Eukaryota > Metazoa > Arthropoda > Insecta > Diptera > Culicidae > Anopheles > Anopheles cruzii. Next base: position 4,094,277 of record NC_069145.1, on the reverse strand, counting down.
ACGCCCCTTTTCTGCCGCAGCCGTGTGTGCCGATTTGTGTACCGTTTTCTTCTTTTTCACTGCCCTCCATTTTGTACGTCCTTCGGACAGTTTCGGTGTGGTGTTTGGTTCCGGCGGCCGCCAGACAGGACTGGGGATGTCCTGGTGCCATACCAGTGTGGCGGTGTGGCGGTGCATGCAAATGTGCGTTCAGCACACGTTGCCAGAATAGTGATCGGATCAAGCTGTGTGCAGATTGAAGACTGATTCATCCGGTCATGGTACTTGTTGGAAGCTGCCAATAGCACTGCCCGGCAAAGGCAAAAGTGCAACAGTCCACAGACCGTCGGAAAGGATCCCTAAAGCCCGCTTCTGTTCTAGGTAACTATTTGTGGTAAGAATTCGAACGAAAAAATGGACCAATGTCGGCGCAATCAGTGTGGCGCGAACCTAAAAGGCTACTTTCAAACGCATTTGGAGTAAACTTTTATTCATTTATTACCGAAGAATGTCGCCCATCGGTGAGTGACTCGTTGTTTTCGGTTAATCTACTTCATCTGCCGCTCTGGCCACCAGTGATCATGGTACGCGAAGGAGCAAAAGATTAGGTTATCGTAAATTCCCCACCGAAATTCCCAATGACACGATTGTGTTTCGGTGTAGAGTAGAACTTGTAGAGTCATTCTTATTTTGGCACACCTCGTCTCGTTCGTCGTTACGCAGCAGAAATTTCCCACACACCTCCTCCGCCCGGGCGGGTGCGCGCCGCGGGTTCGTCATGTTCGAACAAATAGCCAACATTTATGAGCTTGCTCAGCGAGGGAGGGTGCTTGCTGGACGTGCGCGACGACAACAACGAGTTTCAACGATCCGTCTGTTGTGAGCGGCAAAAAAAAACTCAGCGACAAAATGTACCTCAAAACCGTTGGAAATGACGCAAGCACCACAGGAACGTCGAACGGCCGCACGTGAAGATCAGCGAGACGACGTGCCAGAGTTCGTCTATCGCCCGTCCGTTACGCTGCTGGGGACCAATACGCGCCGATACCTGTAGATCGAGGTGCGATCGCGAGTCGTTTTAGAATTAATCGAAGGTCTTGAGCCTTGAAGTTGCAGCACGGCCGCGCGCGAGATGATAAAAAGTGCTAACCAGAGTGACTAGGCCACCCGAGCGTGGCGATCGAACTAGAGAGGGAATTTATTGACTTTTTCGAAGGTCGTCAACCGTGAGCGCATTATTCGCGGGTTCGCGGGTACCACATATTGTGCCACTCTAGAAGACAGCGCAGGGCAGCGCAGTAATTGGTGATCTTTTGCGCTCTGTGTCCAATTCCAGTTGCCAGTGAGGAATAGTGCGTGTTCGGCCACAAAACGCAATCGTGAGCCCCAGAACGTGAAGAGCGCGCGTGACCATGGAGGAGAACACGATCAGTATGCTGATGGACGTCAAGTTGGACATCCGGGAGCGAAAGCTAGACTTTTCCCATATGAAGGTAAACGGACAACCTTTTCTTTCGCCTATTGTTGTGAAGTCTATTGTTTCAATGGTTTTTATTTTGCAGTCTTGGTCCCAATACTACGTGCGCGTGGAAGCGGTCAAGTGCTTTCCGTGCTATATGCGCATTTCGTTCTTCTCGTCTCCGACCGACCGAACGACGGATCTAATCGTGCGCATCAACGTTCCCGGGATGACCGTGCAGATGGCGACGTCACGCACGAAGCAACACTCGTACGGGCTGTTCTGGAAAAACAATCGCAAACGGTGCTGTGCGTACTTTGCGCTCGAAACGCAACTGTTGTGCGAACGGCACCTGCGCTGGATGAAAAAGTCGATCCGCAACCTGGAGCTCTACCGGCAGGAGATGATGCAGCTTCGACGGGCCAGCCGTACGCCGGCACACGAGATCCGACAGGAGCTGAAACCACTAGACCCGCGGGCACTCGCTCCGTCGTGTGTCGCCCCGTGGGACGATCTGGGAATTTATCAGAATCTCGATGCCACGGAAAATATGGCCGATTTACAAGACATTCTCGGACCACTTCCGATGGTTCCAACGGTGGAGAAGGGAGGCGCCAGTGGGCCCTCCGACAACACCAGCGTCGCCTCGAGCTGTTCCCGTCGCGTTTCCGGTGTGTCGGGTATTTACGAGGAAATTCGTGACGATTTGTTGACCAACGTGGCTTCACGGTTGTCGCGTGTGTCGATCGCTTCCGGCATCTACGAAGAAATGCGTCCAATCCCGGGCGAAGGCGGCAACGGCGGCGGCGGGGAACAGGAATGCACACCACCACCGTTACCGCCGCGCCAACGTTTAAACACCAACGAAGACTTTGGCGCAGATCGTGGGCCGTTCCGCACGCCGGAAGTGGATTATCTGAAGAAAAAGCGTCACTGGTTACGTCTCGACTCGGTGTTTGGCCGCAAACGGACCACCAGCGGTGATTCGCAGGCTTCGACCGGCTCGGTTGCAAAGAAAGGTGCCACCAAGGAGAGGCACGACAAATCCCCCTCGGCGGCGACGGCGGCGGTAGTACACCGGAGTAAGGTGTGTCGGTTCCGGTTGACGGAAGCTAAGCGCAACAGTTTTTCAAGTCCCGATTTGAGCCGCCTAAACATTGGCGATCTTAGCGACGGATGCGGCGATGCCGTCTCTGCAGACGCTGCCGGTAACGTTTCGTGCGACAATCTTTCCGACGGAAATGGATCCTGCACGTCCGAGTTCTATCCCCAGCATCCCCTTGACATCGATTACATCGAGGAGGACTTTGCCTCATCGGAGTACATCCATCTTTCGAGTCAATCGACCGGTGCCACGGCGGAGCCCGATAGTGGCCGTGGGGAGCAGCAGCCAGAGCCCGGTGAGCTGGATCCGCGGGCGGACTGGCGTCGGTTAAATCTTTCCGAGCGCATTTTCGACAGTTTCAACCGATCGGCCAACTCCTCAACGGTGAACCTGGCAGGTGCTGGTTGCACTGTGGCGGACCGGAACGACACTGAAGCGCCGAAACAGGCAACGGTGGCTTCTGTTAAGGACGATACGGCAGGTTACCTTGAAATGGGACCACCGGGAACCGGATTTAATCGTCAGAAGCTAGATGAAATCATATTGCGCGATGGCACGAAGAAACAACCTTACGCAGTTTCCAACGGGAACTCGGAGGGTTCCGAATCGATCTACATGATCATGAGCGGAGCCGGAAAGCTTCCCGAGCCGATCCGCTCCAGTTCTACCAGCAGCAGTAGCAGCAGCAGCAGCAGTGGCAGTAGTAGCAGCGGCGTCAGCAGTGCCAGTGACCATACCACGACCAGCCTCGAGGGACCCGGCAGTGGCAAACAGCGAAGCTCGATAGACGATAAGATCGCTTCTTACTACCCGAATGATGAGCGCACTCCGTCCCGCAAAGGCACGGTCTGCTCGCTCGAAGAATCCTCACCTGTTCGTGGAACCACGACACCCCCGGTGGTCACTACTCTTCCGAGAGCGGTAAAATCCGCCCAACGGTCGGTGGTCGAGGCTACGGTCGATATGCGGGATCGCGTCCAGGCAACATTCCGCACACCAAAGGCCACTGCTGAAAGCCGTCGGCACTGTTTTCGCAAAATGCTGGGCGAAACGGCTGACCGGGATGCTGGTGGCCAATCCACCGAAACGTCACCCAAGCTCTATCAAAAGTATGCCACCGTTGCCCGCACGTGCTCGCCGAAAAAGTGTGCAAAATCGAAACCCGATGAAACGGACCGACTGCAGGTGGGTTCCGCAGAAGCGACCAAGTCCGCCGGCAAACGGTTTGGATCGTTGCCGCGGTTCGGGAAGCTCGATTTGTCGCCGCTGAGAATGAAGATCAACAGTGTGCTACAGCGGCACAATTCCGGTAACTTATGATAGGATTCCGGCCAGTTTTGTTGTTTTTTGTACAGCATTAAGAAACCGATCTCACCGATATTTATCTTCCGGAGGAGGTGGCCAGGAGACGGAATAGATTCAGATATTCGCAAATTGCTCAACTGTTACGTAACTACTTTTTAAACGCTGTTTCTTGCTGCGGTTTTTTGCCTTGCTCCAATGAATTAGTTAGGGCCTAAAGTTTGCTCTCACATTCGTTACACATTATTATTAATTAATACTCCGTAATCTCTTGAGAAAAAAAATTAATCAGTATGTTAAGCGGTGGACACACCGCAGAAGCTTACCATAGCTTTCCGTTGCCTTTGCACGTAAAACTGACGATCGTGGAACGTCCATGAAAGTTACTGTAGCAAAAAAAAAATACGGGCCATATATGGTGCTCGAACATTGTTTCATTTGCTTTTAAAAAATAAGTTTAAATACGATAACAACTTCATAATGATTCAAAAGGTGCTTCTGCGAGAGAAAGAGAGATAGAACGGGGCTTGCGTGCTGTGAATTGTCGAAAACTGAATCAATAGTAGGCTTTTATGCGCGTTTCAACGAGAGGATTGTAACATAATCTCGTAAATTAGGTAGGAAATAACTTACGTTAGCTTCAATGCACGCGCACAAAAAGGCATTTCACATCATATCGATAGAGAAATGTTTTTAGCTCACTCGCTCAGCTCCCGGTGGCAGTCTCAGGTGCAAGTTTTGGCCACCACTTTTACAAAGAAACTTACCGAACAAAACGAAGAAAAGGGACAAAGTATAAAGCTACGTGTATTTGCTGCTGTGATTTGTACCAACCCACCAGCGAGGTGGACTTTCAGGAACCGACCGGATAAAGAAACCGACGAGCAATTTTAAAGCAACAGGAAGCGCGCTAGGATAAGAAAGAACCGGAGACACGTTTATATTATAGAAGCTTTATGTGCGAAGGAAAAATGCTACAATTAACTCGCGTGTCAGCGGACCGTGCCATGCAAGAATCTCGAGTGAAAGTTCAAACCATACCCAAATACGAATATCATATCATTTTCAATTGTACGTGCTGCTGTACGTTTCCAATCCCGGCATATCAGAAAGCGAGAACCAGCCATCAGAATGGATACAAAACAAACGATATTGAACGGCGGTCTCGAAATGCATCCGTGCCTCCGCGGACAATTAGTTGTGCTTAGGAATGAAATAAAAATATACGCTTCAAGGTACTGCAAACATTTTGGGAGTTAACGTTGTTGGCGGCAAGAATGAAAGAAATTTTGATACCCACTCATGGTTTGCGGCAATACGGACCGAAAGTAGTTTCCACGAAAAACATTGAAACACCAAAGCAAACCCCAGAAACTTGGGAAACTTGTCCAGCCGGCGAGCAGGAGCAGAACGCGATGCGACGGAGTTGTAAGTGTAATGCCCCTCGGCAGGTGGAATGCCTTCGGGCGTTCGGGCGTATATTCCGACCATAACTGGCCCAATGGAAAATAAAAAAATCGTGTCCTCTTACATGTGTTCGTTAAATTTAACTGTTTGATATTACATCCGTTCGCGGTTCGGTACCCTTCCGAGCTTGCAGGTCTTGTAACGCATCCAATCGGTCCGCTTCATGGTCGACTTGAAAAAAGAATCGTAACGAGAAATTAGAACTTCAAAACAACGAGATCACGGTGCCCTTTGGTGGCCAGTACCGAAATCTCTAGGTCTATGAGAACAAAATGCGAAAAGTCTATCTTCTTCTTCTATATATATAAAAATAAATGTTTGTCTGTCCGTCTGTACCGCATTTTCTCCAAAACTACTAAACAAAACCGACTGAAATTTTGCACGGCGTAGTTTTGTGACAACGGATTGTGAATAGGAAAGTTTGAGTGATCACTAAATAAAGACTCGTGTAAATGTTGACTAAATATTTATATCGATTTCATGTTTTTATTATTACCTAAAAAGCAACGGAGAAATCAAGGGGATAAAAAAACAATCAAACATGCGACGTCGATCTAAGACAAAAGAGTAAATATGAGGTAATTCTCTACATAAGCTTAAACTTGCACCGTTAAACTTAACGTTATAATTCCTTTTTCTCTTGTCGCAACGTTGTCTTCGTTATCTCTCGTTTCCCATGTTCCATCAAAGATTAATAATTATCTTTTATTGTACAGGTTCAAACAAATGTTATTGGTTCTTCTTGTGAATTTTCAAATGATATGATAGTGCCTGTCGTGAATGGAACGCTTTCTTGCAGATTCTACACACAAACGGCTTTTCACCGGTATGAATGCGAATGTGATTCTTCAACGATGACGACTGCGCAAATTTTGAAGGGCAATGTGCACACTGTTTGTATTCGTCCTTTCTGTGAATTTTCGAATGATTTGAAAGTGAGGCTGATGAACGGAACGCTTTTTTACAGATGTTACACACATAAGGCTTTTCGCCAGTGTGAGTGGGGATGTGACGTCTCAGCAGGCTTGGATAAATATAATTTGCAGAACAATAAGGGCAGGGATGATTTTCCTTATTGCGATGGCCTTTTCTGAGGGTGTTCCGATTTCTGCCATTGTCAACTTGTTGACGACTCCGAAGGTTATACGAGCGCAACCGATGTAGCGTTTTTTCTTGATCGTTTTTACGTTTTTGGCCAACTTTGAGGCGTTTTCCGGCATCGATTGCAGCAATTCCGTTTCGAATTGATTCTGATGCCGAATCAATAACACATGTGTTGGTTGTCGCAGAGGTATCTTCTCGATCCTGGCAGATCAATCCTGAAGGATTTGTTGGGCTGTTGTCCTGTTCATCGACATCGCCATGTTCTAATTTGAATGCAATCGGGTTTTCTTCAGCTTCGAATAAATCATCTGCTTGGTTGCCAGAACATTTATCTGTCCCATTTACTTGATGAGCTGTACAACTCCTCTGAAACAAGGGCAAATCGTTCGCTGCATCCGGTGAGGTAGCTTCAGTTTTGATTAACAATGCTGTGCCAACCGTTTGTTCAGCAGAGTGATCATCTTTGCTATGGATGTCTGTCTCGTTCTTCGCTGTGGTAAATCTATTGACCAATGCGATGTTTTTGTTGCATCGCCAGCGAAACGTATACATCTTGTCCAAACGCGAATCACACTTCGTGCACAAATACGAAGGAACTCCAGGTAATACATTGGCCTACAAAAGTACAACTCTCATACAACAGTCTTTCTTGTGGAATAGGCTGAGATGTCTGTTTTAACCATCTTCCTACCTGAAAACCGGTACAATCAAAGAGTAGTTGAAGCTTGTATTGTCCGGATTCGTCGTTCGCTAGGGGCTTCAAAGCTGCACACTTCGACAGGCACCATCGGCATATTTTGGTTCTGGAAAATAATGCGCTATCACACCGTTTTATCATTTTGAACACCGACTTACTCAACACCAATCTCTTTCTTGATTAATGCCGCAGCTTTCATTTTGACTGCAATCGTATATTTTCTGTTCAGAGATTTTATAAATTCGTCCGCGTGTAGTTTGTTTACTATTCTGCGGTGCGTTTTGACATTTTCGGTTCCGTTTCTACCCTTTTGACAGCTCGGTCTAATTTCGTCATCACAGGAACTCACGGGCAGTTTATAAACTGTAATTGAAGGGTAGCTCCGAAGTCACTCAATCTTGTAGACAATTCAAAATGTCGGCACAAGAAACCAACACAAAAATAGTAATATCCATAGTATGAATTTTCAAGAGGGCCCCTTTCACCACATAAGCCTAGAGTGGGGTTGATATTGTATCGCGTGTTCCATCTCGTATGCGAGTCTCCCGTTCGAAGTTGCGTGCAATACCGAAAAGACTACAACTTTCTTGATCGGGCTGAAAAAGAAAAACAGAGACGGGTTCGAGGTTCGAAAAAGGAGTTTTGGACAAACATACAAATAATAATAACACTAAAATAAAACAATTGAAATAAAGAATGAAAAGAATAGTATTTTATTTTGAAGAAGAGGAGATTCATTTTGAGTCAGAGTCGATATTTTGCACATTATATTAATAGAATAATTTACATTATATTTAAACATTGCATTATACGTTATATTTTACATTACAACATTTGAAAATTGTTTGCAACATTTGAAACTATTTTAGGAAAATATAACTAAAAGCCTATCTTTTTTTATGGCCGTCGACCACCTTTTTCTCATAGTGAAAAAAAAACTTGCGCGCTGAGCCCGGGAACGCTGAGAAACACTGTCAATTCCGTGACACGCCAGACACATCGGAACATATCGTGAGTTTGGTTTTTTTTGAGTGGCGAATGGTGGTTCGTGCGGTCGGACGGCCAACGTACACGGGTTTTTGGGCCTGAAAATTCTTCCGCCCGCCGCTGAATCGATCGACCATCGCTGGCGGAACACCGCCGCCGGACGCAGGTGTACGTTTCGTGTGCCAAAAGCTGGCGGAAAAGTGTGAAAATTGGATTCGAAAAACTTGAAGTGGCCGCGAGTGTGTGTGAAGGAAGAAGAGAAAAACGCATTCATTCGTTCGCCGCTCGCCGTGGTGAGTGTGAGAAATGAGAAGCATCGCGTGAGAGAGGTGAGCCCAACCACGCCTCACGCATGTGTGTATGTAACGGTGTGCTGCGGACGGAGGTGGTTGGTTTCGCCGCCGCCGTCGCCAGCACCACTGTTTGCGGTTTTATGCCGGAGGCCGTCGAACCGCCGCCGCCCGCCATCGTCGCCACCGTAGCAACGAAACGGAGCACTCGTGATTCGTCGTGAAATGTTCAATCCTAACAGCGCTTTGCCGTGGAACAACGGCTATACCAAAGTGTCGGTGTATGTATGTGTGCGATAGCGGCCCGTGAGGCATCATCATGCCAAGGGCTCCGATGACGATGATGCCGAGGGCACGTTTCTCTGGTTAAATAAAAACCCCATCAGCAGCTTTGGGTTTCCGCATTTCTTGGGAAGGTAAAAAAATGGAATGCTATTCCTAGCGAAGGGAGAGTGCGTGCGTGTGTGCGTGTATGTCGCGTGCAGAGTGTCTGAGAGGGAGGGAGAGCGGGAGGGAGATAGGGCTCTATGCACATGGCAGTGTAATTTATTGTTATTATTTTATTTGTGTGTGCGAATGGAATCGAGATCGAAAGCAAAAGCCAATTGTACAGATGGTCGTCGCGCGTCCCCGTGAAGATAAGAACCCGGGAAAATGCAAAAAGTACAACTAGGATCATTTCCAGTGATAAATGCACACCATAGGGACCTTGGAAATGTGTGTTACGTACCTTTTTCTCCGTGCAGCCGATCTGTGTGTTTCCGTGCGGCCATTTTCAATTCTATCACCCTTTCGCGTTTATCAGCAGCGGCTAAGCACGGTGGTCCACTTTAATCGGATGGGTTGCTCGGATGTGTCGAAGCCAAAGTGTGCCCATTAAAGATGTGTGTGTGTGTGTGTGTGTGTGTGCTCGCACGCTACAATCCTAGTAGCCATTTTCAATCGGGAAAAGGTTTAGAAACACACGTTGCGACCGGTCTCGGGTCTCCGGCGGGAAGCCAACGGGCGAAGCGCGCGATGGGAAGAGTGTAACGACGGACGCAAGGTGTCGGTGACCGCGCTCTCGCTGAACGTGCGTCAGTGTGTGCGTGTGTGCGTGCGAAGCGCGTTACACGGAACGAAGAGGATACGGTCCTGTGGGTTCGCGCCTTGCGGTCTTTATTTCACTTCAATTATCGGGATAATTTCAGGATGGGATTAAAAGCATATCTTGTATCATCAACAGCCACCGCGAAAAACGGGAGCAGCGGCATCAGCAGGAATAAGGTTGTGCCCGAGACATCCAAGCACAACCACCGAAGAGCGGTCAGGGCGATGCGATAGTGCGACAAGTTGAGAAGGCAAACGCCGCTGCCGCGAAAGCAGGAAGAGAGAAGTGTGTGCGTTCGCGCATGGTCGCATGGTCCCGCCGAGGTGTGTGAATACGTGCTCAAGAGGCCTATACGCTTCGCCTCCTCTTCACGGTGAGGGCCTGCGGGGGGCCGATAGTTCGTGAGTGTGTTTGGCGGTGGGGCGATGGCAGTAGGCTAATGAAATCACGGTTCTGTTGATGGTGAAAACAGTGCACATCTAGCGTGCCCCGTACGTAAACACACACACACCAGGAGACGATACGTAAACGGGAGCTGTGTGCGTGTGGCACGGTTTTGGTGTGATTTTCCGGAAAAGTGCTGGCTACAAAAACAATGCCAACGATGGCCGTGACGTCGTAGTTCGCGGTCTCTCGGCTGAGGGCGCGCGCACCGTGCATGCCCCCCTCCGTCATGCTTCGGGCCGCCGCCGACGTCACCAGTTACAGTGCTGCTGACGGTGGAGAGACCTCCCCCGGCGGGTGACAGTGGTGTGCCACGGTGGAAAAGCTGGACGGTGGTCTGAAGTCGTCGTCAGCGTCGTGGGAACGTCCGCGAGGGATCGAACCATGCTCAATGTGTAAGTGGGACGTTAAGACGTGTTTTTCACCCGTTCAAATCAACCTTTTTTTTGTGAATAGTAGTCCCCGAGGTTACTAAACTCTAAAGCAACATAATTTATATTTTATGTCCACGAACGGTGGCGGCCTTCTGAGAACAATCGACAACGCTCCTTCGTCAACCCCGGAGCATATCGTTCTCGGAATTGTCTCCGTGCACATTAATCGAGTGTGTGCCTGCTGCCGACAACTTTAACCTTTCGGGCCCTTTTAACCTTAAATCCCGGTTTTCCATAACTCTCGATCGGCACACAGTGATCGGCAAAAATAGCTGCACACCCGCCGGTGATTACCCGTTCGATACGACGATGCGGTTTATTGTTGTGTGCCCCCAATCCCGTGCTTTTTTTTGGGTTAGGGACCAAAATAAGTATATGGGTTCCCGGGGGGTCATTGTGGTGGCCACCGCGCCCTCTACAGAACGGCAGTTGCGTGACATTCGAATTTGATTGCGTGTTTCGAGCGTGAAGTGCAAGGTTCTCCAACCCGCGATTAAAGTAGGCTTTTGGCGTTGATACACCAAAAGTTGTGAATTACAATTTCACAGTCAAAGGTGTGTGCCGCCAATCGCCATGTTTGAATTGTAAAATAATGGAGTATAAATAGAACAAAAGACCCCCCGCACCGGGGGCCACGAAACAAGGGCGCACCCGGTTGGATTTTTGCGACCTGCAAACGACCAATCGGTTCATCTTGAACTTCAACGCGCACAGAAGATGTATGACCTCACCGCGCGCGGAGAGAAAGTTGAAACAAGTGACTGACACGGACGCGGAGGCCGGTGGAACCGGTGGCGGACACTTTCGCGTCCACAATCAAAACAAAAACAATTCCGCGTACGTACGTGTCGCGGTGAACCGCCTGAAGAAAAACGATGATAAAAAATGGCCAAACCAGACGCGTCCTACCGCGGTAATTATCTGTACAGCAAGCGGCGCCGGCGAAATGTTGATTTTTGGTGTCTGTCGATCGTGTACGGGGTTGCTTTTACTAATTTATCGCACCCTTTTGGCGCACACAGACCTCTCCTTCATTCGGTTGCTGCGATTGAACTCGTTTGACATTTCGGTGCGGAGTGAGCGAGTGAGCGTGAGCAGCACGCAGTGAGAAGCGATCGCGCGCAACACGATGAAGTGAAATGTAACGCAAGGTCCCGCGGTGTTGTTCAGAGGTATGTGCTGGCTGCAGCGAAGAAGAGGAGACGGGGTGAAAGTGGGTGGGAAAGGGTGGCTTACCTCCCTTCGCCCCACCCACTACTAGTGGCCGTGGTTGGAGGCCATTCGACGCATACGCATATACGGAACGAGATCACCAACACACGCGCAACGAGCTCCACGAGTGAGAACACTGAAATCGATGTAACTTCCCGCGCGTCTCACGCTGAGTGAGAAGTGAGAGAGCGTTGGCTTCATCACGAAAATAAAACATCAGCGATCGATTGTGCGATGACGGCGGCGCGACTAGTGGGCAGCAAGAGGGGTGGTGTCGAGTAGGAAGGAACGCAGGCTGGTGGCGGGGATAGTAACACGAATATCCCGGTCACAGACAAACGTTCGTGCGCGTGCCGTCTCACTTTCGCGCGCTCGCCCCGTCTCAGGCGCGCCAACGCGTGTCTCGTTCCACATTGCGGCACTATTTATAGTGTGGCGTCTCCTATCTCGGTCTCGTCCCCGTCGGTCGCGCTTCGTCTCTCTCACTGGGTGGGGGTGGGGGGGTGGGGTGTAGGGTTGATGTGAACTTCAAGTATAGCCCCCCGACCGCACAACCCTTCTCACCGTCTGGTCCTCCGTTGGTTCGTTCCGTTAGTCCGCGGTCCCACACCCATCCGCCCGCCCCCGGCCCCCGGCCCGGCTCTGCATATTTGATCGCATCTTTTGCGCCAGTTGTGTGGAGCGTTCTCGTGTTGGCCGAACGCGCTATGGTAGCTAGACAAGCCCGTGTAGCTACAGTGCCCCCGTTCCCGTTGTTGCTGCCGCCTACCTACCGCCTCTGTGCACGGCAACATCCACGGCAAAGGTTACTTAGATTGCGAGAGAAATGCGGAAGACGCGCATTCGTCGCGGCGGCTATCGTTGTGTTGCATGTTTGGATTGATGTTACACGGTGCGGCGGGAATGTTCCGAGCTCCGAGCAATCCCAGTGGGGACTGTGTATCATTTGAATCATAACTCTATACGCCGGGTCAACAAGCCACTGAACTTAATTCGTAGACAAACGCAACTATTGAACAGTGTGTTCGATAACGAGGCTGTCTTCATAACTTCAATGAAACGCACTAGACTTTAGTTCGGGAGTTACTTTTATTCGAAACAGTTGCAATTTAATGTTCTATATGTTCAACGTTTATAATCGTCAATTAATTATTCCTTTGATTTTTTGTGGTAGTCGAAAGGAATATTTGCAAGTACAGCCGTGATACAGATGGATAACTCCGCCGTTTTACAGTCGATTTTTGCAAATGAACAAGATTTATTTAGGGGATAGAATGCCGTTTATTGATTGTTTACTGGGAGTACAATATCGTTCAAATGACCGCCTCCATTAAACACACAAAAAGCGGGCATTTTTCTTTGTATTGGACAACTCTTTCAATGGTCTTCGGTTGGCTGGCTGGCATAAACCTTACTCTTCAAATAACCTCAACAGAGAAAGAAGTAAGCAGAATTTCGGCAGCAATAAGCAAGCACAGTTTTCACAGTTTAAACAGATGAACGATTATTTTCATGCCTAAATCGGCATAGACCGACGTTTCAGAATCTGGTTGATATGTCAAAATCGACTGACAGGTTATCTAACTTTTAAGGCCCGTTTACACGTAGCGATATATCGTTGCAATGCCTTGTATCGATTAATCGTAGCGATATATCGTAGCCAAGGTGGAGCGTCTACACGCCACGATGTATCGTTTCGATTTGCAATAGCAGATCTCAGTGTCATGGAAACAGCCATGGAAGAAACACTGTATTTGTCTGCCTTGGCATGGTGCGTTTCTGTTAAAAGGCAAAAAAAAGAACGTACCAAGAGTACTAATCGGTCACGGTGGTCGATCGAATGGCTTTTAAAGCGAGGCAATTATTCTCACGTTAAACTTTTGCTTTAAAAACATTCAAAACAACATGCCAAACCACCATCAACACACGCACACATGTCTATCCACCGTGTATGGCACACGCACACATGTATGGAGATTGAATCCAACGGACCGAAATTGATGCTCGGCGCATTCAATTTTTTTGTTCTGCCAATCTGGTCGTATACAAGCAAATTGGTACTTTTTTGCTGTCTACACGTAACGATATATCGTTGCAATTGGTTTCATACAAGGCATTGCAACGATATATCGCTACGTGTAAACGGGCCTTTAAATATCTGTAGCGACCTCGTCGTAGCAATATCTTTTCGAAAAAGTACGCGTATACGAATTCGAGCAGTCGAGTAGCATCGTCGACAAGTGTTTACAAAAAATCGTCAAGTATTCATTGACAAGGTTTTCTCCGCACAATCGGAGATTACTCAGTTAGTTCATGTGTGACACTCAACGCATTCAAAAGCACGAAACTATATCTCCCGATCATAAAAATAAGAATTAAGAAATATACAAGATTTCTACATATCCCTCGTCGTGAATACGCACTTGTACTCAAACTTGTTCTAACAAATTATAGCTCTTAGTACATGTTTTACGAACTTTAAAGTAAGTTAATATTTACTCTTTGTTTCCTTTGTTCAATTTCTTAAATAAACCTACTGACACCCAAACTATTGGCCCGAAGTTAGGTGCGTTTGAAGAACATACCTTTCAAACCATGTTACTAACTGATAGAATTAATTTAGAATAAAATCTCGTTATTTATCGAACATACTGCGTATAAATCGGAACAGACAAAATATCGGTAACGTTTGATTGAAGTAGAAATATTCTTACACTTGATTAAGTCTATGACGAATGCAATTAATCGGGGGTGAACTGCCCTCGTAAGGAACTGGAGTAAGTTCGAACAGAAGACATCGGTTGCGATAGGGTTTAGACCAGTCCAGTCGATTTTCCTTATTGCAAATCTTGTGAACCTCGTCCACACCCGAGGAGCACCACTTTTACTTCTCGAAACCCATTTTGGCACTCCAAAATCGTCAATCCGGCCAAACAACGATTCCGCAACAGTTTGCGGTATTTTCCGACAACGTTTGTGCCAAATACTCAGATCTCTCGGAACATGTTTGCCGCACTGTGGACTCGAGATCCTCGAGCGCGCCAGAGTGGGACAAGATGATCCGCAAGACGACACGTTCGCGTGCCGCCTCCCCTTTCTAGCCCGTTTGGGATTTGCTTTTTTTCTGTTGTCGTTGCATTTCTCACAGTTACACAACTAGCGGTCGTGCCAGACACGTGTGTGTGTGTGTGTGTGGACGATGGGGAACTAGTTTTTCCACCACCGGTCGCCACCACTTGGCTCCTCCTCAGGAGTGGTTCCTGAAGTTGGCGAGACCCGTTCGACAGTGGCCCCGGCCCCTGTCGAGAGTTCTTTCAACTTTCAAAGTCGTGCAATATTTACCCCGTCGAAGCAAGCTTAGAGTTTACAGTTTTTTTTTCAATGTTTCGTTTGCTGCGATGGCGGCCCGATGCTCTAATTAGCCGCCGGCGTTTTTTGTGCTGCGTTTGCGTTTTGTGATTGCGCTCGCGCTCGCTTTTGGGGGTTATGTTTTCGTTTCGTTTCATGAAAATGCTTAAGTCAGTGGTCAGTGCTAAAGTGCTGCAGCGTTCGGCCAGGTTTTGTGGACAGATCGATCGACTTTGCTGCGCCCAGTAGACCGTGGGTCTGTTTTGAAAACAAAAACATTGCCGTTCAGCAGTTCGTGGACTTGGCTGACTGGGAGCTGACACAGAAGCACTGCAGAAGCATATTTCGTTAAAGTCTTTTGGATGTAACCAAGGTTTTTAAAGTAATTTAGAAGTCAGTGGTGCCTAATATTGCTTAAATATATTCACAAGATACAAAGCAGCTTTTTAGGTGACCCCACGGCCCCATGTTGTAAACACGGCCCATATTTCCTGTATCTTCTTTCGCAACCAAAAAGGAGAGCGAATACGACAGCAAGCGAGCGAGAAAGAGAGCGGGATAGCGTGGAAAATCGAGCCGAGTTCGAGTTCCGCTCACAGTAGCGGGTGTGGTGTGTGGTTTTCCTGCAGTGTGTCCCTCCGCTTCCACTCCGCCCGTCTTTGCCCGCGAAAATCGGGTTGGCGGAAGCTTCCCTGTCTGTGTGTGTGCTTGCGCGTGACATGCACACACGTGCTCCTATACACACGCGCGCTCTCCCGTCCGCCCGACCGGTTGTTGGGCTCGGTTGGCGTTGGCGTGGGAAATTGATCAATATTTATCGATTTTCCACCGTGCCCGCGTGGGTTTTTGGTTGGTGCGTGGTAAGAATCGTGGAAAAATTCTCTTCCCAGACACACGCACTCTCGCGCGGTTCGGTTCGGTTCGTGGTGGGCTTCATTCGCAGGTCTGGCGCGTCTCTGCCGCTGCTGCTGAGGTTTGTCGCCGCCCAGTTTTTGGGTCCATGCGCTTTACGGGCTCAAAATTAATGAAATTCGTTTATTTAACGTTTGCTTTAAGAGCAAAAAGTATGAGTTTTTGTTAAAAATAGTAAGAACCTTTGCAGTGGCGGGCTGTTATTTTTGGGCCCCACGCGGCGCTGCCATCCAACGACGACGTGTATCACGGCCCTATCGTCGGGCCATCTCCGGGCTGGAAAAACCGGAGAATCGATAAAGGCAAACGCCCCAAATAATGACGACGCCCCGCCTGTGCGCGCTGTGTGCGCCGCCCGGGCATCGTCGTCGTCGTCGTCGTCGTTGGCTCTCGGGTTTTTGCTGGTCGGAAAAGCGGCTTTTCCAGGGTGCAGCGAAACCGCTCTCCAATCCGTTGTTCGCTTCGGTAGACGCCGAGTGTTTCTACGTACGACGAACCGGCTTTCGATAACAAAATGGTGCATCCTAATCAAAATTGTTATATGAAATTGTTTAACAAAAAGCATTCCTTCTTTTATTTCTTCAACCAAGTCTCATTCAGATCCGGGAATGGTACGGCGAGGAAAGCGCCCCCGGAAGTCGAGTCGAGCGGCGTAAATTGTTTTTCCGCGAATCTGGCCCACCGACAGCTGGAGATGAAACCTTGAAGGTTGTCGCTATGCTGACGGGGGCGGGCTTGGGGTCTTGCTGGGCATCTCGAATAAATATATATTTATCTGTGCGTCGGGAGCAACCCGGAGGAACGAAATCAATATGTAGAGTAATCTCTCTTCAACGTCGGTCGTCATCATTATAACGATCGTGTCAGGCACGCCCGGTATACGTGGGAGTTTGACACGGTGCGGAAAAGCTTTTAAAGTGTGTCGCCCAAATGGGGCTGATTAAATTCGCCTTCGCCATCCAGACACGGCCAGAGCCAGAGTACATTATTTACAAGGATTAAAGCCGTGGCATTGAATGTGCGTGCACGTGGGTTGGTGGTGGAGCGTGGCCAGCGAACTGAGAGAGCATAGAGCATCCTGCTGCCACCCAACAACAGCGAGAGAGGACGGATACCGGTTGGTGGCACTATTTTATGCTTTAACTACTGCTTGCCCCCCTGGGAAACGACTCCCCGGGTTATGTAATGTTAACCCTATGGCGCTTCAAGGATCAAGCTCCCAGCGAAGGATCTCAGGCCAGCTTTAAGGATTCATCCGACCCGATTCGGTGGTGATATGATGAGCCTTCGCAGATTGCTTCTAATTTTCGAATCGCCTCGCTGTCGCTCCGCCGAGAGCACCGTTCGCTCATTTTCTTCTGCCCGCGCCTTTTATTTATGCATGAAGCATCGATTTTTGAGGCCCCCTTCTTGCTGTGCTGGCTGGCCGCCGTCGAGTCCGGATGTTCGTATCGGATGCTCGGTGTATTATCTCTCGCGTGCGTTTTCTCTATGCTGTGGCCTACAATAAATTAATCATTCTACCCTGTGAAGGTTTGGCGGAGGCTCCTTGGGCCGTTGGGTGGGTTTATGTGAATGTTCCGGTGGCGCCCGGAGGAACTCGGAAAATGATGACGGGGCGACAATCATCTTCTCGCGTGGCACGCATTTATTTGCGTGAGAATCAGACACAAAAATCCCTATCCCCCAGACACAACCGCGGGACAGGATGGGCCACGATTTTTATGCTCTGTGATTGCGTCACAGATATGATTTCATTCTCGTTAACCACACACCACACCGCTCCGGGCGGGAAATTTTCTTCTCCAGGAACTCCGATTTGTT
Organism: Anopheles cruzii; assembly: GCF_943734635.1. Classification (NCBI taxonomy): domain Eukaryota; kingdom Metazoa; phylum Arthropoda; class Insecta; order Diptera; family Culicidae; genus Anopheles; species Anopheles cruzii. The sequence continues at coordinate 4,076,623 of NC_069145.1, read as the reverse complement.
TTGAGGAAAAATTGCCCCACCGAACCCAACATCCAGAGAGAAAGCGAGAGAGATGACGATGAGAGCACACAGCATAATAAGCGAACGAGAAATGCCGCTACATAAGGGCCGGTGTGATGCGGTGAAACTCCGCCACACAGACACAGGCGCGCACACGAAGAGTCTATCTCACGATGCCCGGAAACTGGATCGTCGTCGTCGTCGTCGTCGTCATGGCCCTTCCTCTCCTCTGCTCGCGCCAAGCACCGAGCGATGGCCAATGAAAAATCCTCGCCCCAGAGGAGAAGGGCACGGGCATTATCGATCCGTTTTTCCAACGGCCCGCCCAAGCATCAGCGGCCGCGAGAAAGAGAGAGACACGGAGAGAAAGAGAGATGCTGTGGCGCTACCGTGGACCACCGCCAGAGTGCGTGCGAACACTCGGGAACTTTCTGCTGATGCCAGTGCTTTAAACGCGCAGAATTTTCTCCGAGTTTTGCTTGGAAAATCATCCCCGTGTTTTTTGGTGTGAATAGTTGCTGTTTTGACCGCACCCGGGGAAAGCATAAATCGATACCTCGGGCGCGGGTTCCTTTCCTGTTTTGCGGCAGAACGACTCACGGTTAATTGAAAACAAAAACTCTACATTTTATGGAAACCCCGGAAATTTGCCGTCCAAACTCTGGACGGACGGAAGCTGTGTGGAAGCCCATTCGGTCCGCGCTCGATGGAAAGTGCCACTTTAAGTGGACTCTGACGCGCGCGCTCCCTGGCCGCACTAACTCTACCCTTGACATGGCCGCCAGGACGATCTTCCTGCTGGATTTTTCCTGCTCTTGCCGTTCCGGTTCCGGCCGGCGCGTGCTGGTTCTCTGAGAATTCCTTCCGCCGGTTGGTCCTAACCGTTGTTTACGGCGAGAGACTTCCTTCGAGAGTGAAAATGACGCGCGCGCCCCGAAGGTGGCGAGAGAATTTAATGTTGGTAAAATGGAAAAAATGTGACCCCGAGCGAGAGAGAGAGACGAGGAAAATAATGATGATGAAATAAATTGATTGATAACACGGGGCGCGCTCTGATATGATGATGATGGCCATTGCATGTGGGCGAATTAAAGTGATTAAAGCTTCACTGCGACCGGGCGCAGGTCCATTATGTGCTCTGTCAATAAAGGGGCCCTTCGGATGAAAGAATTATGTTTTTTACTTAGAAGGCATTAATTCTAAAAATATAAAATCAGGACATAAACGGCGGGTTTTTGGAAATTATAATTAAAGCACCACTTGGCTGGCCACTGCCGTACTATTTTGGAACTCGCCATTTATTCACCGATTTGGCGCAGAATGGAGTTTCGCGAATAATTTAGCATAATAGCATTTGTAATTGCTTTCCAAGAGTGGCCGGAATCTGTGGCCTGGGCCTGATGGAGTTTTCCTGTTAATTCACCGACCCTCCGCCGACCTCTTCTATTGTCCATCGGGCCAGACGCGCTCTCTCTCTCTCGCTCTCGCGGTCTCTCTTGTGGAAAGTGTGAAAATGTTATCACATCAAATTAAATTAAACTTGATGGTTTTCCGCGTCGCTCGGTGTGGCCCCACCCGGGTCGGGCTCTGCTTCTCCCGCATCGTTGAGGACAGATTTCCCGTTTAAAAGCCTCCATCGCCATCCATCGGTGTGGAAAATCCATCCAGTGGGGGAGAGCTCCGGGGGTCGCGTGAGACTGATTTTTCGGAGCATCAACTACTTTCTCGGACCACCACAATCCGCGCTCGTCCCCGTCGGGATAAAAGTCCTCGAGGCCATGTTTTTTTGTTGCCTCCCGCGGGTGTGTGTCGATCGAAAAAATGCGCTGTTTTTCTTCGCTCTCCGGCTCTCTGGGGGTTGGCGTGGCCCATCCTTTGGAGGCGCTTTTCCGGGAGGGGGGTACCATTTCCTCCAGCACGTGACACGCGTCGTCGATCGGATTCATTCATTTGTGGGCACACACACACCCTCTCTTTCCTATTTATGTTCCTGTTCGGTTCGATCAATTAACGGGCGCACGCCGTTCCGTTGTTGTGCAACCGCCGCGAGGCCAGAAGAGTCGGGGGCAGCAGACGGTATTTAATATACAAACAAATCCATCCGGCGGACGATGGGGGCTGCTCCATTGAGAGAAGCGGGAAGCTGAAACCCTCAGCCACAGCGGCAGACAGGCAGCATTCCTTGCGGGGCAAAAACGGCTGGCGAACGCGAAGTGCAATTTATGTTCCTTCCACCGGCGAGCGAGCGGAGCGGTGACCTACTTTTTAACGCCATTTCCCGTCGCTGCCGCTAGCCGGAATATCCCATCCCAGCTAAGTGCAGTGCCAGTGAGTTCCCAGGGGAGCTAGGCCCAGGGGAGGCGCACTGGGTGAGGCACTTGCCGGAAAAATCATTGCCCGGTCGCGGGAAATGCAACGAATGGCTAGACCAAGTTATTGCATAACTTTCGTTTACTTTCGTTTTGAGTTCGATCCGCAAAAAAACCATTGCAAACCATTAGCTTTTCCTTCCAGTCCAATTGTTCGATTCTGTCCACGGATTCTGATTCTGTAATTTAATTGTTTCTTTAAGCAGTCTGCAGACAGCGAGCTGAAAGTTGGGATCGACCAAATTTGGGACCGACGCCTTCACACCAAAGTGCCGAATTTGGAACCGTCATTTCGCCGCTGTCGTTCGGGGGAAAACATTGAGACACTTTGTGTATTTTAAAACTAATCGAAGACTACTCAATTGAGGTTTTTTGTATCACAAGCAATTTTAACTTAATTATTACTTGTAATTCAAACATAAATTCATCATAAAACTGTTTTAACTATCGCATCAAAACACAATGGATCTTGAACTTGCAAATATAAACACAAATAATCAAACCAAACAGCCCGAAATATTTCGCCCCGTCCACCACACCTCCAACTATACGAACCTTGACAAATTTGCGAGCCCAATGCTGTGTGTTTTATGAATTTTACTTTCGACGGCGTAACTTGACGCCGTTGCCTGTGTGAAGTGTCCCATACAATCCAATGCAAGACAACGCGTGTTGACGTTCCGAAATTTCATTTTCAAAACGCACTTTGGATGTGTGCTGACTGCTTTAAAGCAAAACAAGAAACGTTCCATGGTCCTCGTGGTCCCGTTCCAATGCCGCGGCGTTATTGCTTTATTTTCCCGCTAAAAGTTCCCGTGTCGCCGGGTGGCCAAACACACCACAGCTCCCGCCGAGCGCGCTGGAGTTCTGGTGCTATTTTTAAACGGCGCGCCGGAAAATGCAACTGCAACACGCGAACGAGTGAGTGGTTTGTGTTTATGGCGTCGAGTCAGGCCCCGACGGACGGTCGGTCGGCAGGTCGTGGCGCGGTGGCGGAAGTTTTTATGAGTGACCTACATTTCGGCGTCGACTAGTGAGAAAAAGGCGAGGGGCGGAAGTGGTATGCGTGTGCCGTTCCCGAGACTTCCAAATTTTCGAACGAATTTCCACTTCTGCTTCCTAGTTCCAGTTTGTAGTTTGTGACTCACGCTGAAATCAAAATATTGCCCTACTCACCTCACATCTGACCGATTACCCATCAGTAGCCGCAGCACACAGCATGGGGCAGAGACGCCCCAACATTAATAGACATACCGCGTGGCGCTCTGCCTGTGCGAGATGATGATCGTTTCGGGGTGGTTTGAGTCTCCGTCTGCGCTTTTGGCACGCCAGAAATCGATAGTGCACATGTGTGCCAATGACGACGACTACGGCGACGGCGACGATGATTCCGGATTCCGGTGGTGGTCCCGGGATCAACCGATAGCGAAAGCGCGGCTTTGATGACTCTCGGCTCTCGGCTGTGTGGCACCTGACGGGAATGCTCAATTGTTGCCGTGGTGCCAGGTTTGATGCAATTAGACGCGGATGCACTCACGTGTAGTGGCCACCATCACCACCACCACGGTGTGAAAGAGAGGGAGATAGTACCCCGGAAACACTTTCTCCGCGCGGACACAACACAGTACATTGATCGGCAATGTCGGAACTTTTCACATTTCCGAGCGTTGGTGCTGCTGCGCTCTGGGATTCGCTAGATGATTGAAGCAGCCGTTGAATTTTCAGACCGCGGTTTTTCGACCATTTTCTATGAAGGCTTCAGCAACTGAGATCTTTGTGTTTAATGGCACTCGATTGACGTTACACAAAAAGAAGCTACGCTGTCAGTGTCAACTATGATTTGTGCCGAATAAGCATAGTATTTTTCTATCTTTCTTTCGCATGGCCTGCTTTTCAAAAAAGCCGTGGATGACAAACTGTCATCCGTCATCATGTCGGTTTTAGTACAGCGATTCTTATGTTGGCGCAGAACACACAATTGAATACAAACTGGAGGGCCACACGAAGCGAAAATAAACGATGTGACATTATTCTGTAACGTCAAATCGTTTATAAGTTCGCGAATTCATATACGATTTGACATAAGCGGGATCGATTTGACATTTTTACGCTCGGATTTACGGTTCGTCTGGTCCTCCAGAAATACATTCATTAATAAGAAAAGTGCAACTCTCTCAATCCGCCCATTCAAACGTTTACGATTTTCGACATCTACTACTGTGCCCAAAAAATAACCGGGTCCAGTTTTCTTCGATTATCGTAGTGTGGTGCATCATGAATTCCTTCCAAATGATGCTGTGCTTCAAAAACGACCGGATTTGTGGACAGACAATTATTGGTTCAAGTTCCTCGTGATGTTTTTGTATCACATTTTGGTGATCATTTCTTGATCATTTCGAAGCGAACTCGACCCATATCGTTCCGTAATTACCGTATTCGCCTGTACGTTCGTTAGCACTATGTTACTTCTGGGCATTCGGTAAACTCAAGAGGCCCCTCCGTGGACATCTCTGACAGTCAATAGTTGAGATAGAAGTCGAAACGAAGCATGATTCGAAGGCTTTCCCAAAAAAAGGTTAAACCTTAATACTTAAGGGTAACGGCATAGATTTAGAAGAATAAATGTAGCGACGAATAAATGAGAGCTCGGGAATTTTTAGCCGAGTGATGCCACAATCAGAAACCGAATCCATCTTGTTAGGTGCGTATTAGTGCTCGGCGCAGTAGATCCCTCACGTGATGGAGGCCGCGCCGGGCACACGTGTGCCGTTACGCGTCACATGTGCACACGCTGAAAAAGAAACAAACGCTTTCCGTTTTCAGCTATCACAGAGTCACCTCACCGAAGGTCCTCGACCCGTGGGAACGGAAAGTGTGCCCTGAGGGTGGGTGCGTGGCCGTGCAATGTGTTTTATGATGACGGCCCCTCAACTTTATTGCCCTAGACTTCGACGCTTCCGGTACTAATCTTCTCGAGGGTATTTAGCAAAAAACGATGACACTTCACAGCGAGAACAACGAACTCGTCCTGGTTCTCGCCCTCGTTCGTGTGCCGTATGTGAGGTGAGGTGGCGAATCTGCTTATGTATTCTGGGTCAGTTTGAAAATAAAACCCTCGGCGGCGAATAATCAATATCACTGCCGCCACCGCCCACCGGGATGGGGGATGCGGTGTTCGATGATACGCCGCGTGCCAGTGATATGAGAGAGCGAGCGAGCCAACGAATGGCCGACAGGCTTGCTGTTTACGAGGAATTATGATTGTTTGCACATTTCAAGGTCGTTGACCGCGGCCATCGGGGCGCCACCATCCCGCGCGCGTCGCGTTGCGTGACCGTGGGCAATAAAAGTGTGTTGATTTGTGACATCTCCGGTGTTCTCCCCGGTGACGCCACCATTAATCCTACACATTTACAATACGGTTCACGTTTATCGACCCGAAGGGGCAACCCTATTAATAGGTCCCTTATCGAGCATTCGATTTTGAATTCACGATTTAAAAAAGGTTTAATTGTTTGTCTTTCTTTCTCTTTCTCGGTTAGTGCAAACACGACAACCACGGGAACGATGCATTCGCTCCACTGCAGCATAATATCGGCACCGAAGAACCACCATCAGAAGCACCATCAGCAGCATCGGGAGCAGCTGAAGCTGAGGCCGCGCAAAAGTAGAGCACCGAAAGCACTCTTATTAATAGCAAAGCAGCAAAGGAAGCGGAAAACGGCGCACCGGTGGCAGCAGCAACAACGGAGACGTTTCTTCGGCGATCATCAACAACGGCGGACAACAACATTCGGCGGGCGGGCATCGTTCCTCCGGCGGCATCATCCTCATCGTCTGTATCGTCGGGGAACGATCGGCACACGCCGCTGCCAAGTCAACGACCCGGAGCATTGGGCCGAGTGAGAAATGTGGGCCGTCGTGGCCATCATCGCGTCGTGTGTGTGTGCTCTCTCTCGCGGTCAGTGAAAAGTGAAAACGCGCAGAAGGCAAAAAAAAATTTAGGTGCCTTGCATCCGTGGCCACCTCACCTCAAGAACATTAAATAACGGGGAGAGTGTCCGTGCCGAGGGAATGCAAGTTTATCGAACAAAAGAAAGGCACATACGCAAACAAAACATACCGAGTATTAGCAGCAGCAGCGGCCGTGATTAGGGAATTCTGCTAAGAGTATCGGAAGGATGGCCACGCCGAACTATAAGGAGCTGAAGCTGCAGTCGCCGGCCGGTGCCGAGCCGTTCCTGTACAACTGGCCGTTCTCGATCGGTACCGGGCACGATTCCGGGATCGAGCTGATCGAGAACGTGCGCTGGGTGTGCGAGGACATGCCGGAGATCAAGTCGGCGATCGAGGAGATCGATCTCAACAAGCTGGACACGGGCGATTACGACGCGATGAAGAATCTGTGCGATCGCTTCAATCGTGCGATCGACAGCGTGGCCGCACTGGTAAGTGTTTCTCTGCTGGAGGCCAATAGGGGTCTTACTAATAAACCGCTGTGCTTGCAGGAAAAGGGAACATCACTGTCGGCCCAAAGGTTTACGTACCCGTCGCGGGGCCTCCTGAAGCACATCATCCAGCAGGTGTACAACCAGGCGGTGGTGGAACCGGAGAAGCTCAACCAGTACGAGCCGTTCTCGCCCGAAGTGTACGGCGAAACGTCGTTCGATCTGATCTGCCAGATGATCGATCAGGTGAAGATCAGCGCGGACGATGTGTTCGTCGACCTCGGCTCGGGTGTGGGGCAGGTCGTGCTCCAGATGGCCGCTTCGACGCCGGTGAAGGTGTGCTTCGGCATCGAGAAGGCGGACGTGCCGTCCAAGTACGCCGAGGGCATGAACACGACGTTCAAGCTGTGGATGCGGTGGTTCGGCAAGAAGTACGGCGACTACGAGCTGATCAAGGGCGACTTTCTGGCGGACGAGTACCGGGAGAAGATAACGGCGGCCACGATCGTGTTTGTGAACAACTTTGCGTTCGGCCCGAACGTGGACCACCAGCTGAAGGAACGGTTCGCCGACCTGAAGGATGGAGCGCGGATCGTGTCGTCGAAGAGCTTCTGTCCGCTGAACTTTCGCATCACCGACCGCAATCTGAGCGACATCGGGACGATCATGCACGTGAGCGAGATGAGCCCGTTGCGGGGCTCGGTGTCGTGGACGGGCAAACCGGTGTCGTACTATCTGCACATCATCGATCGCACCAAACTGGAGCGGTACTTCCAGCGGCTCAAAACGAAGGGCACCGATGATGGCACGGGCAGTGGCGTGACCGGCAGTGGTGGCAGTGGCTCTCAGTCGACGCGCGCTTCACGATCACGCAAGGAGAACGCCAGCAGCCAGCAGAAAGCACTGGCCGCCATGAACGATGACAGCACGTCCGATAGCGATGCAGATGGCGGTATGGTGGTGTCGTCGGCGACCGGCGCACGGAAGCTGTGGGCCGACTGGAACAGCAGCAAGGACGGCAAGACGAGCCCGTCGGAGGAGGAGAACAACAACAATAGCAACAATTCGCCCGTTCTGCGCAACGGCCGGATACCGGTGGGGACGAAGAAGCGACGCAAGATAACGCGCACCAAGGCGACGGTCAAAAAGTCGGAACTGGGAGCCGCCGCTGCCGCGATGCTGGCGCCGAGTGCCGCCGCAGCGATGGCACTGTCCATGGGTGCCGTGTCAGGGCCTCCGGGACCCGGTGGTAAGAAGCGAGGACGGGTCAAGAAGGGGGGACGCCAGCGGCGACCGCTCAACATTGCCGGGCTGGATCTGCTGCACAACGAAACGCTACTGAGCACGTCGGAGCAGATGATCGGCAAGCGGCTTCCACCGGCGCGGGGCTGCGTGGATCAGCTGCTGACTTCGCTCGCGGGTGATATGCAGCACAGCGAGCTGGACATTCCCGATGCGCCGTCCGAGACACCGTACGCGCTGCAGATACTGCTGGACCTGTACAAGTAAGTCACGACGACGGCGACGACGACGACGGTTGTCATATTTTGACTTTTCTCTTCTCCCCTTTGCAGATCACAGTTTATGCGGGCGATCGATGCGATGCGCAAGCCGTCCTACAGAGACAACGTGCAGCAGCAGATCGAGCGTGAAAGGGAGCGCAACCAGTGGCTACTGAACCGGGCCGGCCAGCTGGAGAAGCAGATCAAGGTGCTGATCGATGACAGTGTGGCTCTGCTGAAGGCGCGCATGAACGAACTGGGCATCAGCACGACGAGCCAGAATGATCTGCTGTGCAAAGCGAAGGAGATCGTCGGGCGGCACAAGGAGCTGCAGGTGATGGCGGCCAAGCTGCAGAACCAGGTGAACGTCATGGAGCAGGAACAGAAGCGGCTGGTGGTGCAGCACGTGTCCAAGCTGACGGAGCAACAGCAGCAGCAGCAGCAGCAGCAGCAGCAGTACAGCACCATCATCAAGGCCGAGGACGTGGAACTGACGCCGTCGAGCTCGAGCGAGCTGGTGCTGAAAGCGATCGCCAACACGTTGGCGCAGCGCAAGAAGCTGAACGCGCAGGTTTCCAACCTCGAGAACGAGCTGAATCTGATCGAGAAACTGACCGACGAACGGAAAGTTACGATGGCCGTCGGAGGGCCAGCGGCAACCTCCAACACGGCCACCATCATAACCGTTGCCCGCGCCACGGAAGTTCGCGATCGAGGAGGAGTGGTTGATGTTCATCTGCTCAGCTCGGCGGCGACGGCCCATCCGCCACGCGATCAACCCCTGATCGATGGGATGAAGGCAGGCGGCGATGCATACGCTCCGGCTTCTGCTGCGCCACGTGGCCCACCGGGAACCCTTGGTCCGCACCAGCATCATCCTCATCATTCGCAGCAAAGCCAGGGTGTACCCCCGGGTGTGACGATCGCCGTTGGCGGCCCCCCAGCGAGACAGGCAGGTTCCGGTGGTTCCAGCTCGTCGAACCGTGGCTCGCAGCGGAAATCGCGCGAACACCGGACACGCTCGCAAGAGTGGCCCGAAATTCCGGACATTGGCAAGATCGAGGAGAACAATCCGGAGATATTGGCCCAAAAGATTCTCGAAACGGGCCGGCAGATCGAGGCGGGCAAACTGTTGGCGGCTGGCAAGCACGCCTCCTCGGCTAAGGATCACCGTGGTGCCGGCGGGGACGTTGGAAAGCAGCATGCGCCGTCGGGTGCGGCGGCGGTGGTCGTTACTCTTGGTCCTCAGCCGACCGTAGCCGCCCAGCAACAGCAGCTGCAGCAGCAACAGCAGTTCCATCATCCACCAGATGCCGCCCTTATGCCAGCGCCCGTTTCGACCATCAATAAGGTCCACCACCATCCGCGCGGGGCCAGCGGTGGGTCTTCCGGGGTGCCGTTGACTCCACAAACCGGATCACAACTTCCGAAATGCTACGTACCTGGGCCGGATCCGCACGGACAACGTTCAGCGGCGGCGGCAACATCGACGGCAGAGGCCGGTGGTGGCCGCGGAAGTGGAAAGATGCACGATTCGCACAAGGTGGTCAACTTTGAGGATCGCCTGAAGAGCATCATCACCTCCGTGCTGCAAGGATCGCCGAAAACGAGCTCAACCGCTTCACCCGGATCGTCGAGTAGTGCTGCCAGTGTTCCGGTCGCATCGGCCGGTTCTGCGCCACCAGCATCGCACCGTCAAGCGATGCTGGTCGAACCGCACTCCGGTGGGTCACCGTTGAAATCGGGATACGGTGTGGCTCCCGGTGCTGGCAAGACGACAGTTTACCTGCAATCGTCACCCGGTGTCGTTGCTAGTTCGCATCATCCGCATGCGGCGATGGTCGTTGCTCACGACATGTCGGCACGATCGGCCGGAGTTCCCAGCCCAACGGCACACCATCCTCAGCAACATCTTATGCACCATCAGCAGCAGCAGCAGCTACTTCATCATAACCCGCACGCATTACACCATCAACAACAGCACGGCGGCGCAATGCTGAATGTAATTACGAGTGGTCAGCATCATCATAGCCTCAACCCCGTTACGACCTCTTCGCCCGTGCCAACGGCATCGTCTCCGTACAAGATGCACCCCACCAATGCCTCGACGAAGATCTCACCGAGCAAGTACCAACACTATCCGAAGGGAGGGACGGCTGTCCCACAGCAGCAGCAGCAGCAGCAGCACCCAGGCATCCCGAGTCATCACTCGCCGGGTGGGGCCGCCATCAGCACCCATCAGCAAATCTTGCAGCAGCAACAGGAACGGGAACGCATCGATCGAGAGCGATCGGTCGCTTTGCTGTACGCAACGCACGGTGGAGCAGCGCACGGTGCAGACCACCCGATGCATCACCATCACCATCACCGTGGCCCACCAATGGCCGGAGCCGAGGGTAAGATGGAGTTTAAGGCACCGGAAAACTTCCGCTTCGATCCACGCGCCAACCCGGCACCGATCGATGCAACGGTGGCGACGGTGGCGTCCTCGGGAGGCGGGCTCCAAAGTCACTCGCGCAGTTCGTCCACCAACTCGCTCGACAGTCTTCCGATGGACTACGGGCCACCGGCCACGGGTGGGTCCGGTGGTCGTTATCACCACCTCGGCGGCGGCGGTGGCGGTCAACAGCAACCGATACCACTGGTGACGCACTCCCCCGGCCATGGTTCGTCGTCATCTTCGTCGTCTTCCTCGCAGCAGCATCTGTTGCAGCAGCAGCAGCAGCACCCGCAACACGCCGGTGGCCACGGAGGAAACAACTCTCGGCCCGGTTCGACTTCCTCGCAGCCCGACTACACGCAGGTTTCGCCGGCCAAGATGGCTCTCCGGAGGCATCTGTCCCAGGAGAAACTTACGCACCCTTCGGCGGCCGGCGGTGGACCATCGGCGGCAGGTCACGGTGGCACGGCGAAGACGATCGGTGATCTGGTGAACGGGGAGATCGAACGTACGCTGGAGATCTCGAACCAGTCGATCATCAACGCAGCCATCAACATGTCCGCGCACCCCCCTCCAGCGGTGACGGGCGGTGGCGCGGCCGTTGCGGCACACAACACGGTCATCAACACGAACGTGCAGCGTCCGGAGCGGGTCAGCATCCGGTTGCTGGAGGATGGGGCCGGTCAGTCGGTGGTCGGACCACCGAGTGCCTACAGTCCCATCTCGCGGCCGGGCAGTGTCGGGGAGCAGAGCAAATCGCCGATCCATCATCTGCACGGTGGTGGTCAGGTGGTTGCCCCGCAACCGCAAGGGTACAGCCCGAAAGTGATCGGTGCGAAGGGAGGAACCGTTCCGGGTGCAACCGTATCGCCCCGATCGATGGCCACCACCGCACAGCAACAACAGCAACAGCAACAATACTCACCAGTTCCTCCGTCCGGTGGGAGTGCTGGCCCCGGTTATCAGCAACAGCAGACGTTGGGCTCCGGACGGCATGAGCCGCTCCCGTACATGGCGCTGCCCCGTGCCGACATGAAACCCTACCTGGAGTCGTACTTTAGCGATGAGCAGAAGCGGCAACAGCAGCTCCACCAGCAGCAGCAGCAGCACCATCTGCAGCACCCGATTCAGTCGCCATCGCCATCGTCGTTATCGTCTTCCCACAGTGCCCATCACCAGCAGCAGCAGCAGCAGCACGGCATTATGCACCGTGGCGGCGGTCCGGGACACCCCGGGGTGGTGGATCTGCACCATCGAGGCTCGGCCGTGGTGATTGAGCCGGCGTCCGGTATGATGGCACGATCGCGTGACATGCTGCTCATGGACGAGGGCCGCATGGTGGATCGCCTCAATGGGGGACCCCCTCTGGAAGGTAACGCCGCGGTGGTAGCAGGTCCTTCGGCTAGGGTGTCTGAAGTTCCGCTTTTTTTTTGTAGGACTTGCAGCGTCATTGCAAGCGCGCGTCATTGCCACGCTAAAGATCAAGGAAGAGGACGAAGAGCGCAACCGGCGCGATTTGGTGGGAACGGCCATCCACCATCACCATCACGGTAACTCCGTGAACCTTAGCAGCAGCAGTAGCAGCAACAACAGTAGCAATATCCACGGTGGAAGTGGTGGCCTTCAGATAGTACAAACCGCACACATTAAGTCTGAAAGTGAGTGGCGCTGTGGATGCCGGGAGTTGCGACAAGATCGGGTTTAATTTAATATCACGGTTTGCTTTCTTCCTACAGAATACGCCTCATCATCATCATCTTGCTCCTCATCATCAACCTCTTCGCAATCGTCCTCTTCGTCGATGGCCCTGAAGCGAACGTCACCGATCATCGAACATCCGGCCGGCACTCGGCCACCGAAGATGCTCTACACGACCTCTGCGTCGTCGTCGTCGGTGGCATCGTCGGCGCCGGTGGCCACTAGCGAAGCGATGCTCATCCACAGCAACGCACAGGCGACGGAATTGCACCACCACCATCGGGGGGGTACCGTTTCCGGGCCGCCGAATGTCGCAGCCACCGGTGCTGGGCCACCACCGGTTAGTGGTGGTGGTCGCACCAGCGGGCTACTGGTTGCTCCGCCGATGGTGATGAGTCCGGAAATCAATTCCCTCTCGGTCGACGACGATGGTCGGCGCCATCTGCATCATCCGCTGCACCAGCAGCACCACCACAACCACCACCAGCTGCAGCAGCAGCAGCAGCAGCACCACCATCATCAGCTGCACTTGCGGCAACACCAACACTCGCGGAATGACGTTGACGGTAAGCGTTTTGGATCGGAATTGTTGCCTTTTCCCTGAGAAAAACCGCTTTTGTTTTGTTTTTGTTTCGTTGATGGTGGAAGTTCTGGTTTATTTTTCCTTTTCGTGTACCCCTTTTTTAAGTTTCGTACCCAATGGCAATGGCGCTTTTCCTAGTACTATCCTGCTGCCCTGCCGACTAACGGAGGGTGGTTTCGAGAGTTCATTTTCATGCTTTTTAATTTGTTGTCTAGTTTGTGTCGAATGTTGAATTCCTAACGCTTAGAGAGTGCGATTGGTTCCCCGTCTGTCTACTGGTCTCCTGGTTAATGCTTTTCCGTTTGTTTTGAGCTTGCCTTTCTACTTTCAGTTGTGTGCCGTGTACTGACTGTTTGTTTCCCCGTTTCCTTTTTGTGTGTAGCTGTAGCTTTTTCCATCGTCCGTTTCCTTCTAAACGAATGTGCTAATCTTCATTTTCATGGCTTATGTGTTTGAGCTACATTTGAAATATGATTTGTCGGCCATGAACCCACGAAAAGACGGGCCGGGAAAGAGTGGCTCAGAGGAATGCTTAAACCGCCATGAGTTTTGATTGTCGTAACCCAGGGTTGCTTTGATGAAGTGCGCTGCTAAGCACAATGCCGCGACCGAGCTGTCAGCTTGCTATCGTTGCGTTTGTTTAGTATAGTACAGTGCATAAACAATATCATTTTTCTTCCGTTTCCTTCCATCACGCGCTCTCCAACAGGAACAGCTACTGTCATTAGTGCTACCTATTATCGATAGCTAGGGGTCAAAGCCACGGGCTGTGCAGGCTTCCGCAAACCAGCCGTGAAGAAGTATCAGGTACCGTGCGTGGTGTGTCCGTGTGCGTGCGAGCAATTCATCTCACCCTCCGCTTGCTTGATGTGAGCTTTCATGTAACGCATTGCGTTCGTTTTTCTAATCACAGAAAAATCACGCACGAAAATCACGCAAAACCCAACCGCGGTTGGTTAGAACTCCGCCGTCCATTCGGTCCAGCGCACTCTCACTCTCGGCCCTAGAGGACCATGGACCACCAAGCTGCATAGGATTGCATTTCTCTGAGCCCACCAAATCTGTGTTTCTTACGTTTCTTTCAGTGCAGTTTGAGTTTCCCTTTCGAACATTCATTGTGTCGCACCGTACATTGTGCTTGATGAACCGTCTCGGTTGCATCTAGTAACCTACGTGAAGACATGATTCAAGATAGAGTTTCAATCGTCAATTCTTTTAGCACATATTTTTCGCAAAATAAAGTAGCGATTTCCTGGGACTTCGATGGTCCTGGATCAAGGTTGATTGACTTGGTTAAATTATTTCGATTTATCACGATTTTTAACCACATCGGTGTTATAGCAGCGTGACCGATGAAATCTTACCATCCAAAATCTTCCGTCAATCTTGCGTTCATAGGTTGCTAGATGGGCTCGCGTCTTTTGGTGTTCTGCTTTAACCGCTGTCTTCTTGCTTCCAGTAGTATTTGTCACAAATTAGATCACTTGTTAATAAATTGTTTAATTTGCACCGTTTACAAGAGTTTGTTCCGATGTAGCGTATAATAAAATGTTTGCTGGTCTACACTTACCATTTACGGCTTCAATAGAGGATTATTGTCACATTCTGTTTCTCCGATACTGTTGTACAAAACTCGCGTGTCCTTCCATTATAGGCTCGTTCTCTCGTTCCTTGGTTCGCTTGGTTCCGGGTTCGCTATAGTCTCCTTCTTCCGGGGTTGGCTCGTCAGTAATTTCGTTATGTCGTCTGCGTGCGGTATGCTAGCATAGGCCACCCCATGATCTTCGTACTCGCCAAGCACATGCGCGCTCGTGTGTGTCGTTTGAGGACAATAAATCGCTATGCTGCTTTGGATTCGCATTGGTAGGGTTCGCTGTCTCCACTACCAGACTGCTGAGTTCGATGAGGTGCAGAGAAGAAAGAACGGAAAATGTATAAACCATATTGCGTGTGTGTGTGTATATATGTTGGTCTTAGGGCACGGTACTAGCCGTCTGATCGCCACTGCTACTACTACTGTTACTTCTACTACTACCTCTACTACTTCTACCGCAACAACTTCAGCTACTTCCGTCAGCGGCGGCGGTGGTGGTGGTGATGGTAGTCTTTACTTCACTAGTACTGACAGTGCTTCGCCTAAAACTTCCAAAACTACCATCGGCATCCGGCCACCGGCGGCCAGAACCGTGGTGCCGAAACGCAAACCCCAAGAAGGAGAGGAGAGTGTCAGTAAACGGACGACTGCAACGTCCGATATGAGACCGTCGTCCGCCTGCTCGTCGGTGGTCGCTGATGGGAAGGCTAATAATACGACTAACGTAACTACCACTATCATATTCAACAGCGTGACCGGTACGATCGAATGCACCACGGAAGGTGCTTCGGGGACGGTCACGCCGGAGCCACTGGCCGCGGCCACCGTGTATAAAATTCTTAACTCGATCGAAGAACCACCCAACGCCGCACCCTCGTCAAAGATGGCGATCATGGTGGAAGCTGGTGGTGATGAGTGCCGAAGAAAGAGAACTAACGATTCGTCCGGTAGTAGTTTGCCGTTGGCGGTAGTACACGATCGAGAGGGATCAGGCTTCGGTGGTGTTGCTGCTGCTGAAGCTGAGGCTGCTGTTGCTACCGCTGCTCATCGAGCAGGCTCTAATGTGTTTCCAACAAGCTCATCGGGTTCCTTGGCAACGGCGGATGTTCAAATTATTACCGTTCCCGGAGGCTTGTATCACCGCCACCACGATCATCATCCTGGTTCGTTAGCAACGGATCCTTCCGCCGTGTGCAGCAAGGTGAATCGTGCGCGAAATGTAACGATGGCAGCCAATGTAACGGCTCAGTGTCAGCCACAGCAACCAGCACAACACCACCGTCATCCGCCCCACCAGCAGCTAGCACTGCAACAACTGCCTCATTCTGCCTTCCCTCAGCCACCGGCGTCGCCAGCAGCA
Source organism: Anopheles cruzii (assembly GCF_943734635.1). Classification (NCBI taxonomy): domain Eukaryota; kingdom Metazoa; phylum Arthropoda; class Insecta; order Diptera; family Culicidae; genus Anopheles; species Anopheles cruzii. The sequence goes on along the minus strand of NC_069145.1, from coordinate 4,060,629 downwards.
ACAATGATGAACGGCCACGAAACGGTCGTTCCGACTAGCGCCACGAGCACTTTCGGACCGCATCCTCCGTCGATCAGCCTTACTGCGAGTAACGGTCGCACCATCGGCGGTGATCCTTCCCCCAAATGATCGTCGGACCATGATCTGTTTGATCGTAATCGAAAAATGAAGTTAGAAACCGAAATATACTGCTGGTGTGCGCGCGCTCTCTACTTATGGCGACCTTCCTTCCTTCTGACACACCAACATGCGACCCCGGGACGACCATAAACCGACTGAAACTCCCACCGATTTTTATTATTTGCAAAACGAACGGGTGATCCACAATCCTCCCCCTTACTTCGGCACACAGGTAAGTTCCACTCTCCTTCTCTCTCACTCTTTCTTTCTCTTTCTCTCTCTCTCTGTTTGCCTACGATCATTAATGACAGCAACAAACATTCATCATAATCCCATTCGCCGCCGCCCGTTGTGGCTTTCGCTAGAACTTTCCTGGCTTTTCAAAGTGTAATTTTAGAAGCCGGAAAACCGGAAATTCAAATGACCACCACATAGGAACAAGGCTCACAACATTACCGCACACACACACACACACTTCATCTCATCATCATTTGGGCACATTTTCGCGCTAAATGGTGCAAGGATCGATCATACGACACGTGGGGGGCTTAAGCTTGTTTGGAGGGGAGACGTTAGGAAGCGTAACTCCATCGGTGGGTTCTCCACTCGAACGCTCGATTTTTCACGCACACATCACTCGGGTTCTCGGGAGTTATTGATTGTCCTGTGCCATAACAATAAATGATTGGCAATCACTTTTCGCTCTATGTTGTGTTTGATGTTTTTTGGCTTGGTGTTTTAGTTTGATGTGTTTCACATTGTTGATGGTCAATTATTTGTCTTTGTCATCAATGATTCAAATCATATGAAAAATCATCCATGGGAAAAGTATAAAGCTAAGAAATAGAAAATGTTTCCTATTCTATTTGTGTGTGTGTGTGTGTGTGTTGTACTGGGTAGTAAGAACGCGATCGGATCAGCAAGATCAGTTGAGGATCGGATAATGAGGATAGAAACTAGGCGACATACTCTTGTCAAGTGCAACAAGGCATTGGAACAAAAAACACAACGAAACCGCATAACAGATGCGAAGAAAACGCAATTAGCAGTTTGTGTAAATAATAGAAAATAAAAACAAAACCCGAAAAGTGATCGTTCGCTGGCGTTTGCTTTCCTAACTAATAAAAAAAAAAAAAATACACACACATCAAAATAAAAACAAATAAGATCGTGGATCGAGTTACGCTCATTGAACTCACAAAAACATCTTAACAAAACGGGCTATAATTACTTGAAGGTTTTTCTAGTGTTGTGTAATCTCCATCTCCTTTGACAATTTAACGCATTTGAGCTTTGGGTTTGACGAGGACAAGGCCGGCAGTGTAAATATAATAATCGTGTACCGATCCTGTAAAACAAATCGTGCGAAACAGAGAACAAATTTGGCATTAAAAATAACTCACAAGTAGGTGCGACGCGCCGTTATAACTTCATACTGGAACAGGGCAAGGATTACGCGCAGGAGCCGGACAATGAAACGAAATCAATGGAAATAAAATGTAAACTTAAATACACAATTGTAGAAAAATCCTTTGCTTAGGAGCTATACAGAAATATCAAGGCGTGCTCCAGTGTCTGTGTGCCAGGGACTGACTGCAACCGTTGCAGTGGGCCTCAAAACGGACCGCCCGCGGCGCAGGTTCTTCAAGGAGGTCGTCCAAACGTTGAAGCCGGAGTTGATGGTTCTTGTCGCCGCTTGCATGCTATTGTGGTTTATATGTCAAGATCGAGTTTTGTATCTTTAAAGATCTAATCTTAGTAACCATTTGGTCGTTATTCTTACGTTACACGTATGCATAATAGTCGGTGTTGTTGTTGTTGTGGTTGTGGTTTTCCATTTTTTCATTGTCTTACACATATTTAAACGCAACATGTTTTCACATTTCAGCTCGTATCATAATCAATTTGCTAGTACCCAGATAGAGTAGTTTGTAGTTCTGCGTAGTTCTGCTGTTGCTCTGCCTGGTGGTGGTGACGGTGTTTCTACTGTTATTGTTGTTGTTGTTAATTGTTGTGTTTTGCGTTGCCATTGACCACTTCCCGGTTGACCACTCTCCCAGCGTCATATGTTTCCGTGTTTTTGTGCTCACACACAACAGTACACACATAATTGCCCAACAAGCAAGGGATATGTGTTGCGTTTGACAGCTACCCTTGTTAGTTTTGGTTCAAACACTTTAAACGTTAACCGTTGTCACATCCTAGTAGACGTACCATCGTTTTGCGTTTTACATTGCTACAGGGAGCTTACAGTTCGTTTTTTTTTTGTTTCATTTCCATTTGCATTTACATTTTTCTTTTCATAACTCATTTTTTGTTGCAAAAACACAAACATAACGTGTGTTTCAACGCATTTGGCATCGGAATTAATTGGTTTTGTGCTTCCCTCAAACGACAACAGATGATGTGGTCGGTGACGACGAGTCGAGCTGGCACGATCGGGTCAGCTCCGGGTTCGATCGGCTGGTGGCTTTCGCTTCGACGGAGCTCGATAAAACGCGCCGCTCCAACGAGGATGCCCCACCATCGTCCACGAGCTGCACGACCTCCCCGGACAGTGGCATCAACCAGAGCGATCACAGCCGCACGTTCCTGTCGTCGTCCTCGTCGTCTTCGCAGCTCGATGTGCCACCGAGCAGTGCGAGCGCAGGCAGTACGGCCAGCAGCACCGGAAGCGGTAGCAGCAGCAGCATCATTAGCAGCCTAAGCGGCAGCGTTGGCTCGACGGCCGGTGGTGCCACACTTGGCAGTGGTGGCGGCGGCGGCGGTGCTGGGTTGATGATGAAGCACATGATTCCGATCATCAAATCTTCGCCAGCGGAACCGGTCGATAGTCCGCCACTGTCGGATGTGGGGTTACCGAGAACACCGAGCCCTTCGTCGAGCCCTCCGCTTCTGTTCAGCCAAGTGGCAGCTGCGGTCGGTGGCGTTGGTCAAACAACGATCGTACAACCCGCGCTACTGCATCCCGGGAGCGGTGCAAGTGGCCTAAATCCGGCCGCCACCAGCAATACCAACAGTTTAGGCATTCCGCTCAAGTACCAGCGTCAGTCAAAGTCCTCGTCGTCGTCGTCCGCCAAGCACTACAAGAAAAAGTTTCGCGAACGCAACTGGGAAGAGTACGAGGAAAGTTTGAGCGGTGGCCGGAACAGTGCCATCAGTGGCGGTGATGCGATGGATCAGACGGACTTTACCGATTCAGGGCACGCCGGCAGTGGTACCGGTGCTTCACATGTCCTGCAGCCATCGTCACTAGAGCCAGGCACGGCAGCACCACCAACACCAGTAACTTCCTCCACCGTAGCGGGCGATAGCAGCTCCCATCTTCACCACAAGCACAAATCGGCCAAATTTCGCCCGAAAGGCAAAGACTGGAACTGGGACGATGAGCACTCGAACGCATCGTCCAGTTCGGCCAGGGCGGCTGCTCGATCGGCCGGCAGCAGCACCACCACAACGACCTGATTTGCTGCTTGTGGTCAAAAGCTGCGAGACCTCATCATCAGGCCCCATTACACAGTGAAGGACACTTTTGATAGACTTCGATCGGATCGGTTTGATTTCCGTTTCGATTTTCCATCGGTGCTCGTGCGCTCGTAAATGCGTGTTTCTACTAGGAAATTCTGATTTTTATACTGCCCGTTTTAAGGCCAACGCTGACACCGCGAACTGATCGCGAGTTTGAGTTTAGAAAATGGCGGGAACGAAAGCATTAGTTTTTTTTTTAGATTATACGGTTACAACTATTTTGAAATGTTCTAAATCAATGTGACGCGCGCACGAACGGGACGGCGGGACGATCTACTGAGTAGATCGCCGCAACTGCGGTTGCCTAGGAAACGCCCTAACCCTTGAGTGCAACACGGCATGCCTGCCTGCTACTAAGCTGGCGGCGCGTAAGACTTTAGAAATTAATTTTTTTAAATTAGGGTACGCTCGCGTACGGCCCACAAGGAGCACGGCCTGTGTGCCACTCTTATCTACCATCTAATTTCGTCACAACTGCCATTATTGTGTCTAGTGTTTAATTCCACCTTACGAAACACGTCCAACGATTGCGGTCAGCGTCAAACGAAGCACGATGCGGGGCGAACGCGTGGACACATCCCTCGCACGACACGCTGAAGACTGATTTAATCATTTGCACTTGCATCAACTGCCAGGCTCCCGCCGCCCGCGGGACGCGTACGTGTTTAGTCATTCGCCGGACGCCGGAATCCGTTCCCGACGATAGTGTCCGGTCGGCGTCGGTGGTTTGTGGTGGCTGTGTTCTTGAGTTTTACTCATTTTTTTGATTTCGGGACGCCTACCTTAATGTGTTACTTTCGGTTCTAGATGGAACACGCTCTAGAGTTGTTGCGCTTTTGTGGAGAATCAAGCAAAACTGTTCTGTGCACATCTTTTCATCTCATCTTCACGCATCATCCAAACTGCAAGCAAATTATAGTAAACCTCATTCATCTGTTTTATAGATACACGTGCGCTAGTAGTGGTAGACACAGTGTAGCGCGTAGCGGAACGGGACACCCCCAAAAAAGGTCAGATAAAAGTAGAGGAATAACGAGGAACCGCAATTATATACACCCCAAAGACAAGGAAGTAGCTTAACGGGGTGTCCCAAGCAAAGGGTAAGCAACGATATTCAGGATACAACAAAAAGCAGTTATATATTTGTAGTAATCAACACACCGAAATAGAGGTGAGAGCAGGGCGCTTAACTTTACACAAACCGGGCGTGACTGTGGATGATGGGGGGGATGATCGGCCGAGCATCATGTTTGAAGGGACAACTCTGCGCAAAGCAGCAAAGAAGATATTATCAAGCTCAAGATAAAGATCAAGCTTAGATATGGTCTGTGAGAGGTTTTCTTTGAGTTTCTATTTATTTGCTTTTTAATCTTTCCGTTTTCTTAGATCCTAGACAGTGCTTTAATGTCCTAATTTGATACAAACTCCTACTGTCCCTTATCGTTACATGTTTTCCTTCATTTTTTTTTCGATTTTACGAAACGATTTTACGTTTTTGTTTTTCAATTATTCTCTTTTTTCTGTTAAATGTTTTCTGAGTTTTGCTGAGCGTCGCCCTCACTCTCGCGCTGTGTTTAGTTCCTTTCCTGAATTAGAGTCCCTTCGCGCAGGTAAACAAACAACCCACGAGTGTTGTCCCCCGCAAATGAGAGGCGCACAAAAGACGTAAATGCAATAAGGAAGAAGTAGGAAGTACGATCATGCCAAAATTATATACCACTTAGTAACCCGGGATAATGATCACACCCGGGGCAGAAGGCCGCGCGCTCCACACCGGGATTCCCGGCGCGGCGCTCCCGTCGTAACCCCGTATATTCTTTCCAGCTTTTTAGGAAGCTTTTTAAAGTACGAAAGTTTACAAACAGAAACGAAACAGAGAAGGACAAGCAAAACGATAACAAATTACAGGTAAAACCAATACGCAATTTATTATTGGCGACGATGGCGCGTCGCGTTCCGTAACCTTAAGAGACAGTATCAACCACTCAGGCCCGGCCCGGCAGCTTCGCAGGTTTATTAGGGGAGTCTGTCTGTCGAGGAGAAGAAGAAGGAGGAGAGCAGCAGTTTGACCAAATCCACGTTTGCAGGGTGTGTGGTAGTAGCAACTCAGTGCGCGTCCTCTGGTCCTTGAAGATCCGCGCGCGACGGTAAAATATACACAAACAAGCAACACTCGTAGAACACTCTTTAGTGAGGAACGTACGGTTATGTGCACACAGAAGAATGAGTTGGAATGAAGGCCGCCGCCGCGGCCGTTAATGGAGGACATTCGTTTTCGGTATGTGTTCGTCCTGGATGCAAAAACTGCCCTCAAATTGTTTGCGGCTTCTTTTGCACGGTTAGTTCTTTCGCCCCCCGACTAGGTTTAATTTTAAGTAGAACACTCCGGTCACCGGCCCGCGATTTGTTGCCGTGTGTCCCACTCGGCCCCCCGGGGAGTGGCCGATGTAAAAAAAATACCTGTAAATGAACGCTGTTTTATTATTTAACAAACCTCATATAGATCATCATTATTTCCTTTCGAATGTCGCGTTTTAATGATCTCTTTTCGGGCGCCGAATCGACGCCTGGTGGGTACAGTTTTTTGTACTACTTTAGCGTATGCTGCGCCTCATATTCTACCTTAGAACGTTTGTTTTTGGGATTGGAAAAGCTGTCGAAAAATAAATCGAATCCATTCTGGGTATCTGGAGGGTGGTTCTGTGTGGGTAGCGAGAGAGAGAGAGAGAGAGAGAGCGAGAAGCGGTGCGTGTAAGAAGGCACATACTAGTTTTAAAATGCGCAGAGCGCGCACATACAAATTTACATAAATTAATAACCTCTAAATCAAGTTAAACGACGGCACGATGCAGTAGTGCCCCGCCGCCGCGAGGCTCTTGTGGTGCTCGCGGGACACAAGCCGCGGGATCTAACAATTCGAAGAGAATGCATAAACTAAATAATAATCGATAGGGAGAGAGACCGAGAGCAAGCGAGATAGCTCCACCACCATATAGTGCTGCCCGAGTTGCGAAAGAGAGAGAGAGAGAGAGAGATAGAGCAGCGTAATACAAAACTACACACCATAAGAAATCGTATTTGGAAGAAATAATAACTGTTATGAAAAAAGTAATAAAACCAGAAAAACTATGAATATTACACACAAACGCAACGAACGCACGAATCTCTGCCCCGCCATATTGAGAAAACGATTGTCCCCTTTTTGGACGCGAACGAAAGAATGCACTCTGCCGTACTCGTGAGTGCGCGGCCTGCTGCGACGCATGCGATCCCGGTACAACGGTGATGCAATTAGTGTCTAGTTGAGGCATCGTTTATGGCAAAAATTAATTCTGCGCTCGGGTCGGACCGAGAGATCGAATGGCGCGCTCTCGTTCGCTCGATTACGCTGCGGTCGGACCGGCGCGCTACCTCCTTTGCTCTCATGCTGCCCTGCTGGTGCGTGGTGGAGTCGGAAATCAAAGCAAGCCGTGTTTGATTGTCACCCAAAACCGGACTGCATATTTTAAACAGGACGCGACACCAGAGGTTGTTGCGGTTTCTTTCACCCGATGGCCCATCGCCGGCACACAAACGCCGGTTACGCGGGTTGTTTGATAACACTGTTTTATTCACATTTTGTAAAGATTTTGCACAGTAAGAGTTGCTCCCGCGCGGTTCTCACTCTTCGGCCCTGTTTCTTGCGCTTGAGCGCGTTTAAGTGTGATACTATAGAGACACGCTCGCACTGTGGCCACTACTTATGAACGGTTTTTCCAGGTTTTTGGTCACATCATAGTATTACGTTTGCTACTGATACATTTTAATCCTACACACGCGCATACTGGCCACCGATGTACCGGAATTGTACTCGTGCGGTGATCATGGCCTACTTACTCCGATACAATTACTACTACAATACATGTGTTGGGTTGTACGTTCAATTGCTGGCCTCTCGGGGGGCCTTGCGGGTTCCCTGTTAAACACTAAGCACATATGGAAGTATCTCTGCCAGTCCCCTGCCAGTTGGCGCGTAGGTAGGCTAGGTAGTTGAATGGAGAGCTAGAGAAGTTACTACTAATCGTAACTGTACAAAATATCGATCATCCCGTGTAGGCCGGCACCAACCGACCACGGACGACCACGGATTACAGCACTGTGAGCGTTTAGTTTTCGTGTGTGTGTGTGTGCACACGGGGAGAATATGTGTTCCTCAGACTTTAAAGGGTGGCAATTCTAGCCTACAGCACACTCCACCGACAAGAAGGATCCATTTGCTTGATTAACTAACTTTGCGACTAGTGACCCCACTCAGTCGATGCGCCGATCGCTACAATGTACGACTTTGCTTACGTTTATTTGACGGATAGTGAGTAACAAGGAGGTTTTGCTACGGATTTTAAGTACGTACGTGACGTTGCGTCCTGCTTTTATGTACACACACCTTACAAGCTATATAATACATCGGTTCTCTGACATGACCGTGTCTCCCCTCGCGGTCCAGCAGCACTTTGGGCGGCATCTAATCACTGGTTGGCACCGTTTCCTCCCTCCAACACGCCCTCCAACACGGGTTGGCGGTAGGAAAGGTCATTGAGCACAGAGAGAAAGAGAGAGCACCACGGTGACCAACGGTGAGGATTAAGCAATAAAACGGCCGTGCTGCTACCCGTTCCCGTGAGCCTTACTAAATCTTTTCATTACTTTCCACGACGCCCCACCGGTGGGGACGTGACCCCCCATCTAATTGAATTCCTTGTTTCCATGACGACGACGACGACGGCGACCACGACGGGACTCGTTCCATTCTCATTCAAAGATCGAATTCCGTCACGCACCGCGCGCGCATTCCGGAGAGGTGATGAGTTTCGCTGGACCACAAAATCGGAAATCGATGGAGCGCGTTCACGTTAGTAACGGCTGCGTAACGCTAGCACCGCCACTGCTAGCGCTGCGTAACACCTCCATTTCCGATCCGACGTTGGCCGCGCTGCCACCGGATGTGGCCGCGTCCCCGTCAGCACCGCCACCACCACCACCAAGCTTGCCCACCTTGGCCAGGTAGGCCGGGGTTTTGCTGCTACCGCTGCTGCTACTGTTGTTGGTCGCCACCGTCGCAGCAGGCGGAGCTTTGATGAAGCTGTACGAAACGCTGTTGAGCTTTTTGGCACCGGGCGTTACTACAGTGACGTGCGTACTATTATGACAGCCATTGTTGGGCGATGAACCGTGATGGTGGTGGTGGTGGACATGATTGTTGTTCAGACTGCACATCGTGTTGTTATTGTTGTTGTTGTTGTGGTGCGTCCCGTTAGTTAGGATGCCGGCAACGGGGGTTTCGGGCCGTGCCGTTAACGCCGGGCTGCCGCCAACCGGGTTTTGCTGCGGCTCGCTTGAAGTGGCCAGCAGTCCTTCGGTTAATGGGGCCGCCGCCACCACCACCGGTGCTTGACGACCACCGGTGCCCGCCTGTTTCATGCCGTTCGGCAGTATCAAACCCAGTGGGCCACCATTAGCATCCCGTCCGGGGCGCTCCCCATTCAGCCAGTAGGTCAGCATTTCGCCCTTGCCTTTCATCGGCACCAGACCTCGCTCGGTGACGTCGAACGTGCCGAACGTGTCCAGCAGCGTCTTTGTGGTGTGGCTGACGTGAATCTTGAGTGCCTCTCCGTTCGATTCCATCCGGCTGGCCGTATTGACCGTGTCCCCGAACAGACAGTACCGTGGCATCTTCAATCCGACCACACCGGCCACACACGGTCCTGCGGGGAGAGAGAGAGAGAGATGGGTTTCTGCTTCGGAACACAAAAAGTCGCTCCGACTTACCGCTGTGTAGCCCAATCCGTAACCGCAGCTGCTCGTTGGGCCGATGGCGGATGGAAAACTTGTAGACGGCCGCCAGCAGCCGCAGGGCCATGCGAGATATCTCGCGGGCGTGCAAATTTCCGTTACGTACCGGGAGCCCGGACACGACCATGTATGCGTCACCGATCGTTTCGACCTGTTGGGGATGGAAAAGCGTCGTGAGTCCCTCGATATTTTAAACGGCGAAAGCTTCTATCACACAGACAGCGGTGTCCGTTTCCGGCAGATCCCCGCACTCGTTTGCGTTGGGTCACTTGCGACAAATTTATCATCCGCCCGAAAAAAAAAAAACAAAACGAGAGCGATGGGATTTGGTGTTTCGCATCGCTTTTGGGTGGCCAGCGCCTGGCGTGATGATAAATTAATCGGACGGACGACGGAATCATTACGTTTGGCGAGTTCTCAATTTTTCATCCCGCGCTTCGAAGGCTCTTCGGTGCGGACGGATAAAGTGCGGCTCTCCAATGGTAAACAATGGATCAACGACCGGAGGAGGAGCAGGATTGCCCTCACGGGGTGGTGCACCCAGAGGTCGGTAATCTCTCGCCGGTTTTGGCGCGTGGGAACGCGGCCCGCCCCGCCTGACAGTAATCGGACAATTGATTGGCCCAAAACTGTTCGGCGTTCCCATGGCTGTCGTCGATAGGCGAATCACAAAGCGAATGAAGGCGAATTGAAATAAGATGCGATGATTAAGTTGTTTCCCCGGAACTCGATGACGGCTCCAGTGACTCTCGGAACGCGCGACCACGCACAATGGAGGCGCACAGTGCTTCACGTTCCGTATTTTTGGAGGAGAGCTTCTCATTGAGGTTCATCCAAAACCAAAAAATGCCAGACTGTAACTGATAGCAAACGACTCAAGCAAACGATGACAAATGGCGACGGATTGTTCCGTTTTTGTCGCGTGTCTGTTACCGAAGCTGCCTGCAACTCACCTTGTAGACGTCAAAGTTCTCGACGATCGAGTCGAAGCAGGTGTAGAGATCGTTCAGCAGATCGACGACCTGCATCGGGGTGCTTTGCGCCGAAATCGCGGTGAAGCCGACTATATCGCTAAAATAAATAGTTACTTGATCATACGTTTCCGCTATCACAGATTTGCCCATGATCAGCTGCGCCGCCACGGATCTACGGAGGAGAGGCAGGAGGAGAAAAAGATGTGATCAGTTGAACCACTATTGTAGGGAAAAAAGTGGAGACACCCCGCTGAGAACGTTCACTTACTTGGGCAACAGCTGGTACAACAGTTCCTCGCATTTGCGCTTCTCCTCGAAGTAGTCCCGCGTTCGTTCGTCGACCAACGCCTCCAGATTGTTGGCGTACTGTTCCATGCGTTGTAATAAATTATCTAATATGTTACCAGATTCGTTTTCTCTGCAAAACGGACGGTCAAGAGTGAAGTGTGATTTTAGAGAACGGAATAAAATAACAGGGCAACATATCGAGCATATTTTGACACGTCAAACAACTAGCGCCCTCTTTGAGTATTTTTTAGGCAACGGGTGAAATATTTCAATCAAATAATTTCAATGTTAAACACTTCTAGTACCAATATTTACCGGAAGAGGCCGTTTAACAGATCTGATTTAGCACATTGTGTTAAAATGAAAAACCCGTTGATGTCATACCCAATTTAACGGTGTTTAATCATATTACGCTGTACATACTGTATTTGTGTCGCGATGCCATGGAACTCGTTTGTTTTCCCACCGTTTAGATGAAAACTAAAACCGACGTCGACGTCGGCTCGTCCTAGCAAAGTGCTTTCCTTCAGAGCGCGATCTGGCGCGCTCGTTGATTAAATTACATCCGTTGTCAAGCCGCGTGCACAAACACACGCGTTGAACGGAGCACTGCAACTCCTTGAAACGTCTTGCTATGTCGCCCCTTAAGGCGGTGCACCATATGGAGAAGTCGAAAGCTGGCAATCGCATTCTGTGTTTGAAGAACACGAGCACCACGCGACCGACGGAATGTGGCTTTTGATGAAGTCGCACTGCCCGGACTCGCGCAACTGCAAGGAGCCGGAAATTATGCATTAAGCATAACGATGTTTTAGACCCGTTCTGGGCGGGCGACACACTGCGCCAAACCTAAATTGACTCTTGCGTACAGCTCTCTGGCCCGGCGGTGCACTATTTCTACTCGTTTTCGGGACTTCAAAAACATTCACTTTTTCCACTAGCGGTGCGTGGTTCGGCAGTTGGAAGTATCGGAAATTGAGGGGGGAAAAAATCCGCCCCAGACATTATGGAACATTGTCTCGCACGCCTAAAGCCGGTGCAGCCGAGGGGAGGGGCCCGGGAAAGTAAGCCGGCCGGTCCCGGAAACGCTGTCCGGCGCACAGTTTTAGTTGTCGCTCCGCACTCGGTCGGTCTTTTGTCGGTCCAATTAAAAGGGTTTCTGGCGCGCATTTGGAGCGGAAAGCCTTGCGTCGGTTAGAGGGCGAAACGAAAACAGCTTAATGTCCGTTTTCCGATCCATAAACGAGTTCGTCCACGACCGTTCTAGCGGGTTCGTTGGGGAGCATCAATTCATACTTTGTTCACCGCACTTTGATGCTGAACCGCCGTAAGGCGCGATAGTTGGAAACATATTTTAGAAGGTCCCCCAGAACGTGGAATGAAAAGAGGTTTCTTTCGTTTTATGTTTGCACACAGCAGGACGACGCCGCCGGTTTCGGGTTCTTTTCGGGCTACCAAACATTGGCAACAATACTGGCCACTGGTTCGGTGATTAGTATGCATCGTCAGGCATCCGAAGCTGCCTCACTCGATGCTAAGGGAAGAGTGTCCTGTCCGTAGAACTCTCGAGGTTCCGAGCTATAATTGGAATTACTTAGAATGTAGTGCACAGTAACAGGATCCAGTGACCGGACTGAATTGCCGGCACCGGCAGACCTTGGTGAGTGGTTTCTCTATTGGGTTTTATCGATATGTCGAACCAACAACATGCCCAGCCGGTGCTGTTGATTACCGAGAAACCCTTACTTTTTATCATTCGGTTTGCGTGTGGTTCGACACCTTAGCATACTTCGATCCGGATGCTATTATCGAAAAAGGTGCTACAGATGGCAATCGTCGCCCCCCTGACATATGGGTCGAACCTGAGAACCCAGAACGTGGCACTTCCTTAAACAAATTTCAGTTTCCTGCCCGCCGGGCCTGTGGCAGATGGCAGAGAAAAACGATCTAATTCCACCCCGGTCTTGGGGCTTGTTCGAGCTTCCGGTTCATTATTCTTCCGTTTGCCGGCAGGAGCAAAATCGAACCTGCCCCCGATAGGCCTCGGCTTTGGGGGTGGTGGCAGCGCGGCACAGGACCCAATCAATCTTGGGCGAGGAAATGAAGCTGAAGCTTCGATGCTTGCGCCTCCTTTTCCACGAACTAAAGCCAGTTCCAGCAGCCAGTCGAGATTGAAAAGGTGGTCTTTTAGCTAGTAGGTAGCAGTGAAAATAAACACACCATAAAAGTGCGGGGCTGCAGGGAGGAGGCAGAAGGAGTGCCACAAGAAAAATCTTGTTTTTCAACAGTTTCTTTCGCGGGTGCTGAACTGTTTCACTTCACGGTAAATCGGTCGCGACCGTACTTTAGTAGGCGGAAAGTTTCAAAGAGAAGCCAAAGCCAGTTCCAAGACCCGGCTGCGACCCAAAGAATACAGAGGTTTATCGAAGAAGTTTCTGAACTTCAAAATACAGAGATTGACGTTTGTTGCCTCTGTCGAACCAATCGTCTGCCTATTTTGCACAACAAAGCTGTGAAGGTGATATTTGATTAATTTTTGCTTCGGCTTTGCTTTTTTTGTGTCACGCCGGAAGCCAGAAACTGTCGCTAATCTCTGTGTCCGTTAATCTGTCGAACGACGAAATCAAAAGAAATGCAAACTGGGGGCAAAATGCTGAAGAAACGCCACCAAATTCCGGAGTTCCGGGACCGGTCCCGTTCCGTGTGCTGGACGCACTTTAAGCGATCCCACGCGTTTAAAGTGGCACGTTTTGTTCGTGCCACGATGCCACGAGATAAAAAGATTGAACGAACGACGACCGGCCGGATGATGATTGCCGTTCCGTATTCCTTTCCGTCCTTCGTCGGTGTCGGCGAGGACACAGCAGGCAATTGAACACGATGCAGCGTGGGACTTTGGAGAGGGTACTTTGAAGAAAGTTTGTGCTGTTTTCCCGTCCCCAAGGCGAAAGGCCGACCGTGGTCGTGGTTGTTTTCCGATTCGTCCGCACACACTGATTGCGAACACTTCCCCGAGGGCTGCAGAACCGCGTTGATTGATTTCATTTTGGTGCTGTATTACATTTTACGGGTGTTTGCCACTTTCCACAAGATGCAACATGGTCCGAAAAAACATGATTCGTGCGTGCACAGTAACACAAACAGTGAAAAGTTTTGATTTGTTCGCACTATTTGACTCGCCATTTGGACGCCATTTGATAAACACCGATGCCGATGCCGGGTAACAACTTAAGACGCATTCCCTTAGCCCGTGTTGCCTTGGTAACGGCATCAGTTTGCCTTCGAAACACCTTTTTCCACAGAAAAAGGCTAAAAATAACTTTAGCAGTAAACATGCAAGCCAAACAGTCTATCTAATGCAACAGTTTCGTTTAACGGACCGAGTCCCATTTTTCGGCAACGTTTGTCCGCGATGTTTGCATTCGGCACATGTTTAAACACCAAAAAATACGGATGCATCTGCATCGGTAAAACAGCGATTGATAGCGAATGCACATATGTATTACCTTCAAAATGGAGACCTATTTTGGGAATCTCAGAATACATTGGAAAGCAAAAAGAAGTGTAGCTACGGAGCAAATGCTATTTTACTATTGTCATGCTTTGAAACCTCCCTTATTATAAGAAAAGCTGCTCTGGATTAATGAATTTTTGGTATGACTCAACTATCATTATGAGAAGTGGAAATTTTGTGGGGTCTGGGTTTATATGGGGTCTAAATCAACATTAGGAAACAAATGACAACGGCATTATGGTCTAGGGATTCATTGTTTCCACGAAACATACAAGTTAGTGTCCGTTCCTGGTCATGCTGACTCGAATACTGCCCAAAACTTGGCGAAAGAAAAGTCATTCAAGAAGAAAGAAGTCTTATTGGCGAAGATTTCACCGTACAATCGGATAATGCAGCACTCCACAAGCCATAAGTAGTCCCTAGTGAAAAAGGTCGTAAACAATCTGGACCAAAATAATAGCTGACGACTGCAGAAAGGACCACTTAACAAAACCCCGATGTTTGACAATATTGTCTGGGGGTAATGGAATGTATTGCAGATACTAAACTTGTTTTCGCTGTTTCGGTGAAATAAAATATGTTTGGCTAAAATTTTTCTTTTGTTTCAATGATCTCTAAATACAGCAAAAGTATCGTTTACACATCTCATATCAAGTGTTTGATTTAATTGATTAAAGTAAATTGTTCATCCTCGAATTTCGTAAAATCATTTGTGTTCTTGAGCTAAACTTTTTTTGCTTTCCACTGTAGAAAAACCCGTCCGCCCGTCCTGATTAAGCATCTCAGGACACGAAGGAAACATTACGCCCAATGTGTCTGCAGCATACTTACTTGTTAATTTTCCTGATGATGCTTTTCAGCGTCCCAAAGTCGGGCCGCTCGGCGGGATCCTCGGCCCAGCACTTGATCATAATGTTGTTGACGTCCTCGTACGACGATTCGTCCACCTGCGGACGGAACGGGGCTCCCAGCAGGCCGGGACCCTCTTTGACTAGTTTGATGATGTCTGTCGAGAAGGAGAGAGAAAGAGCAAGGCACACCGAAATTCGAATCAAACTTCTGATGGATTGAGCGTTTAACACCGCATCCTGGTAGGCTGCGGCAGGCGAATGAAACACTCTCTCTGCAAACAGCATTTCGGGTAAAGGCAACACAACGACGGGCTGCTGCAAAATTGTTTGTGGACCGAAACCAACAGAAACCCCGCGGCGAGTAAGCAACTGGCCACGGTTTCAGCATCCCAGATGGAAAGCACGAAAAAGGGCGAAAAAACCGTAACGATACAGCTGCGAGCGTTCGAAGGAAGCTCAACCGGGCGCCGCTCAACCCCCTCGTCGTTGGGTATCCGTCACCGGCCACCGGTACAGCCGATCGCCACCACCAAGTCCCGGTACAAAATCTACGAAATTCCGCGCAAATCAGAGTTTTCCGAGTACCTACAGCAGATTCGACGGAAGCAAGCGACGCGTGACGACGCCGACCAACGGCGATCTTTTGCTGCCGGGGGCTCCCGAGCTTCATCCCAGTCGGAGGAGCGACCTGCGTCGGGTGGACGGTGCCTAACGTTCGACAAACCGATCGCCGAGCGACCGATGCTGCTGCGTCAGAACAGCGTGGTGGAGTACCGCACGAATGCGGAGCGCCACCCATTCAAGGATGTCGTGTGCGATTACCGAAGGCGGCGCCAAACGGTGACACCGAAGACGATCCGGCTCTACAAGGTGCCGATCATACAGAGCTGGGAGCAAGCGATCGAGTACTCGCTGCGGGGCGTTTCGATTGCCGATTCCGGGCGAACCGGACCCAGGTGGGGAAAACCGCGGTTAGGATGGTTGGAGAACCTGGAGCACGCCAACCGGAAGCATTCGGAAAGGGTGCCGCCGAAGCCAAGTGGCGAGCCAGGTTTCATCGCTTCCATCTGTTGCTGTCCGGCTCTGTTCGGCCTCAGACGACACCAACGCGCCGCGGACCTACCTTTGGGGGATTTGTCGTCGTCGGAGCCGAGGTAGAACGGGCCCTGCCGGGACACGATCTCCTGGATGATGATGCCGAACGAGTAGACGTCCCCTTTCTGGCTACTGGCCGTTGGATAGCGGGGATCGCGCAGCAGTTCCGGTGCGGTCCAGAGGAGCTCTGTGAAAAGGGAATCAGCATTAGACTTGTGTGTGTGCGTCACGCCCCGCGCCACGTGAACTCACTCTTCCAGTAGGCGTAACTCTCGATGTCCGAATCTTCACCACAGTTCCGTCGCAGCTGGTGCAGCCCAAAGTCGGTCACCTTCAGGACGAACCGCGAGTCGACGACACAGTTCGAAGACTTGAGGGCACCGTGTGTGTGGAGGTCGGTCGAGTGTAGGAACGCCATCCCCTTGCAGGCGTCGTGCATGAGCGACAGCTTGAACATCCAGTCCAGCTTGATCGTCTCGTTCTCCAGGATGTCCTGCAGCGAACCCTTCGGGCAGTACTCGGTCAGGATGAACGGTTCGGCCGGGTGCGGATCGAGGCACGCCCCGTAGAACCGGACCAGGTGGTCGTGCTGGAGGTCCTTCATGCGCTTGAACTCGAGCATCAGCGACCGGTTGAGGCTGATGTTGTGCACGTTGATCTTCTTGATCGCCACCTTGCAGCCCCGGTAGAACCCGAACTGGATGTAGATCTGCCGGTCGCCCGGCAGCGAGTTGAGGTCCTCGGAGTAGATCGTCTGAAATGGCGGGACTATTGACCGTTGGTTTGGTAGGCCTCCCTGGGCTCCTCACACACTCGACGCTTACCGCTTGGCTTCCGCGTCGCGCGATCGAGTGGAGGCTTCCGCGGTGCACCCGGCTCGGATTGCAGGACAGCACATCGTTCGGATTCACCTTCCACGTCATCGAGTTGATCTCCGCCTCCAGCTTGTAGTGCCGGTAGCCGACGAACGACGCGACGCCCATGGCCACCACGCACACACCAAGCACCAGCGACAGGATGGCATAGCCCGGAAGCGCTGTTGAGAGAAGGAGCATTAGATCGAGAGAAACCCCAGGCGAGGGACCTAGCTTACGCACAATTGTCCGGACAAAGCGATCCATCGAAACCGCAGGTCGGCCGATCGGGCGGTGCCTTCGTACGATCGCCGGCCCAGTGAATCGCTTTCCCCTCGACGAACTGCAGCCCACCGCCGTAGTAGTAGTTGGCGACCACCTGTAACACCGCGGAAAGCCGAATATTAGTGGCCACTGGGCCCGCGATTCCAGGGACCTACTTACCTCGAAGAGCCCCGTTTCGGGGTTGAGATCGAGCAGCGAGTAGTTCGAGATCCGATCGCCGTTCGCGTCGATCGTCACGTTGCCGGTGATGCCCTTGAAGCTGCGGCCCCACATCAGCTGGGCCAGGTGCGTCCCGTTCAGGGGCTGCCGGAGGGCCTGCTGCTCGCCGAGCTGGACGATACTGTCGTTCAGGGCGTACGCATACAGCAGCACCGCATCGTAGAACGCCGTCACGAACGTGGACACTGGTTCGTCCTCGGCGTACGTGTAGTTATACTTCGTCCGGGTCAGCTCCTTCACCTATCGAGTGGTGGCCAAGAGAAGAGAAAAGTTCACATCGAGACGCGCGATAAGCTCATTTGCGGCGACGGCGACCAACGGGTTGAGGGACGGAATCCCGCAAGAAGTTTCCCACTGCCAGGATGCACTATTATTAGTTCTGTCACGTCCGGGATTGGGACCGGGATTGGATTGCGCTGCTTTGGTGAAAGTGGCCACCGTGCGTGTGTGTGTGTGTGTGTGTGTGCGAACGAGAGCCAGGATTGGAAAACCGATTGGAAAAGCGGATTTTAAACAGCTTCATTTCATCAACGAACCGAACCGTTTCTAACCGTTTCACGTGGCCAGCGCGGGACTGTCGCTTGCTCGCTGGCGGAATACGCGATTAGGGTTAGCAATTTTTAACAAATTCCGCTTTGCATTATAAAGCTTTGCCGGCATGGACCACCGGACTTTGCTTGTCCGTTCGGGGTTCCATCGTGTTTTGGGTTCCGGAACGAGGGAAGATCGCTCGAGTCGCTTACCTAAGGAAACGTTTATTAAAAAAAAAACAAATAGTTTGTGGAAGAATTGTGTACGAAGTATGTTCAAACGTATCCCGACAAAAGGATTACAGTTTTCTCCGGTTGCAGGGTCGTGGTGCATCATGAGTTCTTGCCAAAGGGTGGAACGATCAATAAGGAATATTACCTGTAAGTGCCATGTGCCATTTGCGTGAAGTAATCCGCCAAAAACGCCCGGATTTGTGGGAAAACAAAAACAGAACTTTCCAGATCTGACCGCCTGTGTCTGATCTGATGGGGATTACTTTGCAGGAGAATAGATATTCATGAATGAATAAAAAAAATTTGGAAAAAAAACAAACAAAAAATTGCGATATTTTCTTCACAGACTCTCGGGTATTAGCACTCGTTTGCGAAAAGCGAACTCTCAGCAGAGCTCCCCTCTTTCAGCCTGGCCCCCCACAGTAATAAGGCTCTTCTGTGTTTTCCGAAAGTCCCATCAAAGCCTAGGCCTCAATGGCCCCGATTCATGGCTCCGTCCGAACGGTGCATCTCCGACTTGTGGGCGCGTTCCCGATTTATGACCCAAATTCATGCGAAAAGTTTCAAAAGTCCAAGAGCACTTTTCGGAGGCATAGCAGCGTGAAATCCGTGGAAACTTCCGCAGTAATTTAACTGACTCGGCAATTCGCGGGTTTTTGATGTTTTCGGGCGATTAAATTATGTGTGCCCAGCTGACCTCCGGCTTGGCGTTTCGAAGACTGCTTATCAGTAAAACTGCCAACCTCCTGTCTTACCTCCTGGGAGAACTGGCGATACTCGTCGTCCTCCGGTTCACGGGCCACCACCTGCAGCAGCGCGGTGAACGCTTCCTTCGCCTTCTGGTTCCGCTCGTCGGTGTCGTTCTTGGCGTACCAAGGTGGCTGCTTGGTCGCTGCCATGCTGCGGATGGGTCAGTAGTAAATTGCATTAGTCTATCTCTCGGACTCCCTATCTTTTTTTCTTGTCAAGGGTGGACGATTGAGACGGTGGATGCAACGTCCAAGTTGAGCGATGCAGAACGGTAGAGCAGATAGAATTATATTTAAATTAGGAGCCTTCCGAAAGACCGACGTCCTACGAATGGGCCAGGGCCCCCAGGAGGGGACCAAATTGGTCCTTTCTTCAACCTGGCGTGCCTGGCGTCTTTGTTGGTTAGTTCTTTAAGCAAATCATGGCATGCAAAATACTGGTCCGCTGGGAAGTTCAAAGTCCGTGAGGCGATTTTGGAACTCGCACCGAGCGAAGATGTGCGGTCCGTTTGTTTGGACCGTAAAATGTTCCTTTCAAATTGGTAAATATTCATTTCAAATTCAATTTTCAATTGAATGGAAAGCTGACCATAATACGATAGAAAACGCACAAAGAAGTTACATTTTACTAATAAACGAAGAAACGAGGCGTGGGCAAAGAAAACGAATAGAATAATTATTAAAAATCCATCCATAGAAGAGGTCCATTAGAAATGAAAACAATTAAACAAGAAATTTCAGTTTCTGTTCAAACGACGGTGTAAATGTTAGTATTAAGCTATGATGTAACAGAAACTTAAACGAAAGCCAAAGGTTTCGGGGAGGAAAAAAGGCTGCAAGTTTCATTATTCCGTCTACACAATTAAAGCCATTCTGTCGGTGGTGGAATAACATAGAATTGAAAATTAGAAAACGAACGAGATTGAGCGCATGAAATGGAAAACAAACGCTTGGCAAACAAATACAGCAAATACTTCTTCTCCGACCGAAACAATCGAACAATCGCCACAGGGAACCGGGCCCAAATACACAAAACAAACGGCTAAACAAACAGACCAGGCTGGTTCTAATGAAAGGCCCACCACGCGGCCCTCATCGCGGTCTTACCTTCCGAATATTTCGACGTTGAAAAACACGTACTCGCCACTGTTGACCATATTGAGTTCGGCGGCCGCCAGCATGATTTCGCGGATCGTCGACGGGCTGGCACACATGATGACGACTGTGGAAGAAAAAAACGCCACGAAAAGCGCGTGGCAACGGAGAGAACGGAAATAAATAGTTGCTCAAATAGCTCCGGGTATGTATACACGACCCGGCACGGCCAGGGGTTTAATACTCCGCTTCCAAGAAGGACCCAGAAGGTAAGGATCAGATGGCGACATGATGGCGAGGCGGCTGGATCGCCAGAGAGAGCATATTAAGTAAATTCCTGCTGGGGCGAACCGTGGAAAAGCACTACTTTCCAGCGATTTTCCGGGAAAATCGATGCTAAAAATGAAGGGAAAGCAACGGGCAACGGAGTGTAACGAATAGCGATGAATCTTCAGCGCGGAATCGCTCTGGGGCCCTCCTCCAGCGGAACTCCATTAGATGATAAGGAATTTTCGATATGCGATAGTTTTGCCCGCTGGGCGCCCACAACTCACAGATGCGCTCCAAATATATCTCGTCTTGTGGTGAGAAAAACAACAGCCGATGCTCGATCGGAATTGGACGACAATTCCCCGGATGTCACACGCATGGGAGGTGAAATGATGGCGCGAGATGTTATCGTTTCCGATGTACCGCGCCGAAAATAGGTTCGACGAAAGTTGGCGATTCGCTTTGGGAGTTGCAATAATTGTGTTGCTCTGCGGTACGCGTGGCCGCGGATTCCGGTGGGCAGTTCCTTGAATCAACACCTCTCTGCAAATCACGAACGAAACTTGTTCAATCACAGAATGGCTGGCCAACAAATTCTAAAGCCCCGCGTGTTTGTGTGCTCGGCAAACCGGCAACATAGTTTCAACTTCCATTAAAATGCACGTTCGCGTGGAACCTCTAGAGATGGTCGTTTGTGGTGTCCCTGCACTAGAGAAAAAAAAATGACATCCTGGAGGGCCTATGTGGCGTGCCGGGGCTGCGCACGTTATCACGTTTTGGCCAGCAGAGCGGGGGCAACGGTGTTGGATAGTTTAACTTTTCTCAACATTTTCTTTCATACCGGTCAAACGAGAGCAACATCACATTCCGCCGCGCCGATAAAGCACGGAACGTTGCGGCGCACTGCGCCGTCATTCCAAGGGTGCCCACCAACACCGGCGCCCGATAGTTGTCCCTTCCCCCCCTCTGGCCGGGGTGGGGAATCCTTTTTTTCCCGGTGCCCATCCGGAATTGCGCTGAGCGTGCTTAAAATGGGCTGAAAAGTCCCGAGCCCAACCCATAAATATCGCTAGTTTTATTGCATTCATCGCTTTTTCAGTTAGAACTAACCTTTAACAGAAAGTCTGTGAAAATTTAGTGTTTTAAAGTTACACTGCTTCTTGATGGCAAAAGATACCGTTCAAGCGAAACGAGTGGCTTTAAAAGTGTTATAAGGACTCCGCTCCAACTCAGAAACAGCAAATAAACGTTGGCCTCATTAGGCGGTGACACCAGAAAACCTTTGAAAAATCCACAAAATCGTTTTGAATGATTGTAAAGATATCAAAATAACGTGTTGGCTTATTATTGCATGAGCATTTGACTACGGAAAAGCTCTGTTCCGTCCATCACTTCACTCCGGAATCAAAACGATCATGATCTGAGTGAAGTGCAACTGGTGAACCTCGTCCAAAACGCCCGAAAGCTTAACAATCGGCTGGAAAAAGGGTTGCGCGTGGTGTAATATTCATCGAGAATGTTGAGAAGGAAAATATCATCATCATTGAATATTATATAGCGTTGTTGGAGCGGCAAAGAAAGAAAAATTGTTTCACCAAGAGAACGCACCGCGTCACAAGTCAATCAAAATAATCGACCGTATTCGCCAGAATTAACTCCCAAATGGTAATGGTTGTTTACAGACCTATGCTCATGCTACAGAAATGCTCATCGGAGAGAAATTTTATTTGCATGAAGAAGTTATTACCCCCGCTGATAGAGCAGTCGGTAGTGCTCTTCCTTGTCACGCAGCTGGCCTGGGTTTCGAATCCCGGGATCGGTTGTCACTCAACCGGCCATGGTTTCGATTCCCGATACCGGCGTGACAGGGGGGTTGGCGCGGGGCTAACAATCCCGTCCGTAAAAATTAAATGTTACAGAAGAGCATCAGAGATTAGCATTGTCTCTGGTGCCAGGCCAAGACTGCTCAGCGGTTGTAGCGCCAAAAAAAAAAAAAAAAAAAAAAAAAAAGAAGAAAGAAGAAGTTATGACTGAAACTGAGGCTCTTGTGTGGCTTTTGAATCCAACTTTGAACATAAAAGGTCACGTTTTCCTCGCTTAGGCTCGGAACTTTTCAGCCCAGCTGTTAACATACATGCTAGACTAGCGAGTTAGGAAGACGATTTGAAAAACAGAACAGCAACGGCCATCCCCAAACATGTGGTAATGTTAGTTTCCGGCTCGGAAATACGGCAGCAACTTGCCGTTGATGCTGGGCAAACTTTTGCTAGTAAGTTGCTTGCGTCTTAAGCAGCGAAAAACAAACGATGTTATGCGAGAAACTTTGAAACTAGCGCATATTTTATTGAATAATCGGACCCCAGAAGGGTTCTTCCGTTCGTTCGAAGCATAGCTCATGTGGCCGGATAGGACGCGTCGTGACGGATGGATGACTAACGAGCGAGGATCCCAAAATAATCACTCCGCCGAAGGTCGGTGCGTGTTACTGATCTTTCGGACCACTCCAAATTTGCCCATCAAGCGCCCGAATTAATAACCGTTCCAAGTGAAAAGCCTTCGCCCTGCGCTCAGCCGGACTGGTTTATCGTACCGGACCACACCAGACGGGGCGGCTCATCAGTTCTACGGTTGCGCCTCTCCCCGGGCCAAGGGCGCAATGGGATCTTCCTTCCGTGGATCCTGTCTCACTTTTTTTGCTCGACCGAATCCTAGACAATCCACCCTCGAAAGTTGTTGTTTTCCCGCCTTTTGTTATCTCACGGAAAGCTTAACACTCGCGGGGCCACCACGCAGCAGTAGTGCACAGAACAGCCTTAAGGAGAACCGGATGAACTGGGCCGGCGCTCACATTTGTTAGCTTAGGGGGATTATGGTATGCCGGGCTGCGGCCGGCCTACGCTCGGTATCATATCGCTTTCAGCTCCATCAACCCTTAAATACACCAACGGGGGGTCACCGTTTTGCTGCTGTGCTTTACCCTCCACGGACACGGACTTTTGGGGTTAGCGCTGCTCCTGGTCGGAGAGATCACGCGGACCAGAAAAAAATTTATGAATAACAAAAAGTAGGAAAACAATGCTTCCCAATGCAAACGCGCGCGCGAAAAGTCAGCGTGTCACGTTCGCCCTAACCCTTCGGAAGAATGTAGAGTCCTTTCATTGAAAACACAAAAGTCTATTGTTGTCGGTTACACCAAAGGATATGGTGCAGAAATGTGTAACTAACGGAGGTAATATACGGAGGTGAAACATAAATAAAACACAGGTCTACCAGCAGATTTTGAGTTCGGGAAAATAAGAAAGAATAACAACCAACACGGCCAACTCACAGCGTAGTGATGCATACTTCAGCATCGAAGCATCCTGGCAGGCATCCATAGTAGTCTATGGATGCACTTTGACAAGTTTTCGCCGACCAGGCACATATACTAGTCACGGCGGTGCTGAGTGGTGCTCACGGGAACGAAACAACTTTCGTCGAGTGGCGGATTCTTCGTCTATTTGATTATGGTGTGGTGCGCTGCAGCAACTACACGCCGACACGACGCCAACGCGCGTTCGCCTGAGAGAATGCGGGAACATCGAACAATAAATACTCACAGTGTGTGTGAGTGTGCACTACCAAAAAGAGAAGTGAGTGAAGCGAAAGTGCACCATGCAGGAGGACGCTTGCACGTCCTGCACAAGCATCACGTGCGGCACACGACGTCAGAGGTGCCCGAAGCAACGTGGGAACGTGCATTTAAAACCTTAAATGTTAAAGGGTTAGACTGTGGAAGGTGAAAAAATACGAAATTGATTCAATGAAAATCAATATAACAAAAGTGGTAGTATCGTCGTGAACGTTAACATCAGGACTAACAACAGTGAGGCGCCCAAAAGGGCTCTTCGATTGGCCGTGGCGAGTGGCAAATGCAATCAATGTTCGATGGCTCTCAATCAACGCCAGACCTGATCAGACCTTATCTGATCTGAAGGTAAGTATTCAATTTTCTCGCGGAAATTTTTAAATAACCGTTTAATGTTCGAATCGCATCACATTTCAGAAGCATCCCGGTAGGAAAAGCAGTGCCGCCAGTTAAAAGATGGTTACTTTGATCTTCGTAGTTTGCAATGCAAGGAAAGAGAAATGTTACCAGAATTCCCAGAAGCCGCAGAAACCCCAACGGTTCACCTAATATGGGATGCTTTGACTTTCAATTAATCGCACTAAGGACGCGAATAACTGTGTCAAATTCAACAGCTGGCCACGCAAGTTGTTTGTTTGCGCAATTCGTTATCGTTCGACCAATTTCTTGTTCCGGTTAAATGGCGCCGGCCTGGAAAAAGGGTCTCTTGGCGCGCCCAGAATAAAAACTTTTGATGTTATCTTTCGTTCTTGTCCGTCGCGTGCGTCTATTGTTGTGCCATTATTCATTGTTTTTAACGAAAACTGTCATCTCAACCCGGTTCGGTCGGTTCTGTCGAAAACAGACATTTCTGGAGCAAGGCTGCCCCACTTCCGGGCTTTGCTAAACGAAATATCTGTCAGATGCCATAAACTCCAGGGAACAAAAACGCCGGAAGTGGCCGGAAGTGTGCGGGTTATGGCACGCCATGTGTTGTGGAGTAATACTTAAAGCTTTATGATTTTAACACCACTCCAGTGTCGGCTTGTTGAATGGCCACTTCCGGATTGAATTAGTGGCGAGACACTAGATTTAATTAAAACCATTATGAAAGCCGTTACACAATGTTACGGCCACGATGGCCACGACGTGCCAGACGTGGCCGCCCGATGTAAAGATGTCTTCTCGAACGCTTTCGCCTCCGAACACTCGCCGGCAAGTAATGAACGTCTCACCCTCTGTGACATTATAAGTGCTGCTGGTCGGCCCCAGCGGGCCCAATGAAGTAACGTAAAGAAGGCAGGACGACGCCAAGGATGCACACGCGTGCCGAAGCGCTGGAAATGCCGTTGCCTTTTGATGTAAAACATCTGGACCGAGCTGAAGCTGCACGTGAGAAGAATAGGGGTCGGTTTTTGCCTCACAGGACCCCATATGTGACATTTTCCGGTTGGGCCAACTTTTATGTCACTTTTTGTGGGGGTAAGTGAAGAGAAGGCTCCCATCATGGAATTCACCTATTCTCGGCTAGCCCGCCAGCTTCGCAACGGCGACAGTTCCGATCGATACGATGCCGTGATTACAATGGGCTCGTGTCGTGAAGCGCTCTAAGAAATCCTGCCCGATTCTCGTTTTTATCTGCAGTTTTGCATGCTGCAAAGCTAGTAGTTGTTGGAACTGACCTGGCGGCCCCCGCCTGACAATGGAGTCGATGAGAAAAATGTAACGTCTCTGCTCCAGCACTCCGACTTTTGTCTGGCAGGTTTTGCTGGCTTGCTGGTTATCTCCGTGCACACAGGAGTTGCCGGGATTTACGCGACCAGAAATGTCAAGCGAAACGAAGTAATAATGAGGCGCACACAGACGAAGCACTAAGAAAGTAGCTTGGAAAGGAATAGAGGAGATTTTGTGCACAAAAAAGCGACGTGGAAATCATATTGCTTGCTGCTCGTGGGGCCGAATTATTTTTGCTTCCTCTTGTGGCCGCTTCGGGCGATGGGCCGAAGAAAAGAAGAGTTTCTTAGTCCCGGCGGGCGGCTTTAGAAACCAACCAACGGTGCAATGATTTCGTTCATTCATCAAGAAGTAACGGCTGCTCTCTTGGGCGAGGCGCGTCGGATTGCTGTCCAGCTGTCCGAAAGGATCTTCGGCCACCACCGCAGAGTGGTTTTAAATATGCACTCAAAGTTTTTAATTATTATTCTCAGTGCACTGGGCGAAGGCGTGCCGAGAAACTCGCAATAATTTGCTTGTAAACAAATTCATTCACAGCAAGTTGTCCCCACGGTAAGGAATGACCCTTTCCCCGGGAATGGTATGTAATACCTCGGAAGGAGCTTAGACCCGCCAAACGACGGAACTTTACTAATTTTGGATTAAAACTATTTCCAGACACGGCGTGACACTAGACCACATTGAACTACGGATGAAATAATTTCACTTACTCAAGACAGAAGGCGATTAAAAAGTTTTCCGTGCTAAAGTAGTGCGTCTTTTGCCAGTGAGAGCTAAGGAACGAGCAAGTTTTGTTGGGGAACGTATAAAAAGCGTAGGACTGAGTAAAGAAGACGACAAGTGCACGACAAAGTTGCTGAACAATAGTAAAGTCTATCAAACTACAGATAGAAAGAAGGGTGTAACAATGATCTACACGATTCAATTAAGCAATAACGAACGGCAGATGAAGCTATAAGGGCCAATAAAAAAATAGTTGTAATCAAGTTCTACAGCATTTACGCAGCAATGTAACACAAAAGTAATGTAATTTTACTTTAATTTAGATACAAACCGAAAATTTTTAAATCTATCCTAAGCAAAAATTTGTAAGATCAGGCTATTAAAAATCAAAAAGTAACGCACCTACCAACCACCGGCGATGGAAATGTTCTGCGTGTGAGAGGGATTGAGCACATGAGCGAGTTGAAATGAGAGAAATGGAATTGAATGATAGAATCAGTGCCCAAATAAATGGAGCCAATAAATGGCGGCAGGTTTCTGGTTGGGTGCCCAATTCAAGGATTCATGGAAAAGAATCACACAAAAGCACTAGCGACAGAGAGAGAGAGAGAGACAGAGGGGTAAGTCAGTGAATCATATACCGGACACTTCGCAGAACCCGTGCAGTCGTCCTAGGAAATTGTATTGTGTAATTCCCAGGCAACGGATTTTTCTGCTCCTTTTTCATTCGGGTTATTCCAAATATTAAAAGGACCACAATCCCCGACAGAAAGCCGATGAATCTGTCAATCGGTGAGTGAAAGGATACAGGGAAAAAAAAGCATCATCGTCGTGCGGGTTCCGGCTGAGGCTTATACGTGATGGATCGGCGCGCGGCACGTGGAGCTATCATTTTTATTCAATTTTATTATCCCACATCCGGACCGGAACCGGCCATCGGCCACGCGATTCTCCATCGCCCACTGAATAAGCTCACTCCGTATGTATTAATCCAAAAACCGAAAGCGGCTTTTCGTGTCGATTATATTCAAACTCATCGCATCTTCCTCTTGTGCAATTGAGAGCCAAACAGATTAACTCCGCGCTCTTGGTGGCGATAGCGCAAATAAAAGACTACTGATGGGGGGATCAGCCGAACTCGAATGGTGGCAATAAAATTTGGAACTTAAATACAAATTATGAAAATGAAGCTGGAAGCCAGGATGCGATTAATGACTCGAGTGTGACGCAAAAAGTGCGGATCTGGGCAACGATAGGGCACAATTCGCTTAAAGTGCCGTCCCTCGAGCGATTGCCCACTTTTTCTGGCCACTGATGGCTACTTCTCGGATTGACGGGGGGGCAAATAATAGGAGTTCGTTTGGACTTGCCACGTACATCCTTCCAATCCCGAGGATTTCATTGGTAGAGGAACCCTTCTGGCAGGCAAAGGACTCTTTACTTTGACTGGCATTAAAACTTGGATCGACGACGACGAAGTACGTAACCCAGAACGAACGGAGAGAGACAGTTTGGTCGACTTGTTGAATGTTGAGAAAGGATAATTTAAGTGGCACTATTAAGAGATTGTGGGTTTTTAAACATAATTTTGAACTCCCCTGGTGTTGATTTAACGAGACTTTGACTATTGACAGGCCACAGTTTACAGTCGCTGAACGTTGGCCTCACCGGGAGAGGGGACCAATTTTAGCACGGCTCGGCAAGTTCAATCGACTGCCAATATTGGTCACCGATAGCCGCACGGGTTTTGGCACATTTCGAACCCGAATGCGTTCATCATCGTTTGGCATATTTTCAAAAGAAGTTCCCGAGGTCCGAACCGCATGAGAAACGAGTTCCACACACCTTCTTTTACCCAACAATCTCCACGCGGCAGACCAGTTACTAGTTGGTCCAATGTTAAAAATAGACCCAACCCAAGCAGAACACGCGAAGGACAAAGGACCGGCCGGCGGTGGTGGTCTTGACAGGGGGGTGTGTAAAAATAGCATCAAGTCACGATCGAACTCCATGCGAATGGAGCTCACCTCAGCCTTGTTGTGCCTGACCTTCCCCAATGTTGCTTTATTACACTCGTTTTTCGGGGGGCCACTTGATTTTAATAATTTAACGACCTTGACTACCTTGTGACGTGAGTTGTCAGTTCCGAGAAAACCGCCGATTGGAAAAGGAATACACTCGTCGCTCGCCTCGCTCGCTACTTACTTCTGGCCCGCCGCTCGATCTGGCGCAGCAGCCGCAGGTAGTCCGCGTACTTGGCCGTCTCCTCGTCGAAGGTGCCGGACGACGTCTCGTTGCCACCGATCGCCCGGTTGATGGACGTGATCGCCATCGAGCAGTCGGTGAAACCGCGGCCGGACTTCTCGTCGTGCTCGTGGTACAGGTACGCCTGGATCGTCCAGTTGTAGTGCCGGTGGAGCTCGCGCATCATCAGCCCGAACGCGTGGTAGTTGCCGGTCATCCGCGTCAGCGTCCGGTAGTTGGGCGCTTTCAGCGAGAACGCCTCCGTCAGCCCACCGGACGTGATCAGAGGGATGCCCCAGACGGACGAGTAGCGGGCGATGGGTGCGATCACGTAGTCGCAGATGGGGCCAAAAAATACATCTACGATTATGGAACACGGAGCGCGATGTCAGACGCCGACAGGGTCCACCTCGTTTTGCGGCGTCGTCACAGGAATCAAATCAAACTACTCCGAGATCGTGTGTGTGTGTGTGTGTGTGTGTGTGTGGGTAGGTTTGCGCAGATTTTATCGTGTAACTTATCTCACAGCAATGGCCCTCTTTCTCTCTCCCTGATCCGGTGCCTCCCTTTATCGGATGCCTTTCAGTCCAAGGTATGGACGCGCGGTGCACCATAAATTAAGTGCCCATTACGAAACGGGAAGGTTCGTGTTCTTACCAAACCTTACCCTGTGGCCCCAAAACGGCTCTTCCAGCGGTGAAAGTTGTAGAGAAAGTGAAAGAAAATTAAGCCAAAAAAATCTCCCCAAATCTTCGCCAAGATACACAAGGTACGGTGTGTAGAGTAATGAGATTGAAAAATAGTTTCCCTGTGGGCCGATCGACCGATCGGTCGGTATAGGCATTCGAAAGGACATCTCGCGTCAAGTGGCCCGCGGTACACTTACTGGCGCGTGTTTGCCTTTTCGGGGCAGGCTCCCGGCCTCATTGGACAGTTTAGCGTGGACCGAATTCCACGTCTCACAGTTCAGATATGCTCCTCCCGGTAGTCCCGATAGTAGGATCCTCTTACTGTCTCAATGCGCGCGGCTGTGGATTTTAAAGGGGGGGAACCAACATACGTAATTGGTGTGCACATAAATCTGGACTAACTGTCCACTATCTGAATCTGTAGCAGCACATTAAGGAGAAAGTGAAACTGTTGAAAGATTGTTGAAAACCTTCCATAAATAACCCAGCACAGTACTAACAGGAACAGCCACGTGCAATTGGATATGTTTAGCGGGTTTTGCGCGATCCAGTCTAGGACCTTCTATTTGTGGCCAAGCACGAGACGCTCTCGAGAGTGGGGCTATGTTTCGTCATATGGTTGGGAGTTTCGGTTTTCTCACACGCGTTACTCACCGGTCACCGGACAAGCAGATTCGGCTCGCTGTCTAGCTGTCTGGCGCCTTGTTTGCATCAAATTAATCGCAAACAAATTTACATATCTCTTGCGTTATCTGGCCGCCGCGATGCCTTAACCGGTCGGCTGGTCGGTCACGCAAAAGATGACCCAAAACATGAAATAGATCCGGAAGAAAGTGAAAGTGACGCGGGAGACGCGTCTACGCCAGCGATGCTGTGGGAATTCGGGAATTCGAAAGGCATCTTAACCGTCCTTACTCTAAACAAGGGGTCGCCGCCAACGGTTTGGCATATTTAAACCATCGCGCGTTAACTGTTATTGTCCTGCGGCACTCGCTAATTAAATACCGGATAAAGTTCCCACTCAAACCTAGCAGGGGTTGCTTGTGACAGAAACAACACGAAGGGTGCCCTTCCCGGGTCCTTATTGTACCGCGCCGGAGCCCTCCCATAGAGCGCATTCGAAAGTCGTCGTGGAGGGCCCACAATGTTCTGTTCCGAAGTGGACAATCGAACCCGGGGGATCGTAATTTCCTCCTTGCGGGAGGAATTATGTTTGCTGGCGCGACACACACGCCACGGTGGCCTTCCGTCTTCGGGGTTAACGGGTTCCCCGAGCACCGTCTTTGTCGTCTTGCCACCGCTTGTCACCTTTCACTTTCGCCATCGTTAAGAAGACAACCTGTTGCGCGCGCTCCTTCCAGCGCAGCCTGCAGCCTGCAGCTGGCAGACTGGGCTGTATAGTTTTGGCTTCTTAACTCGTTCGTCCACGGGGCACGGAATGCCGGTCACCCGGACGGAGCTTGTTCTGGTGGCAAACGGGCGGTGAAATCGAATATGTTTTGGTACGCATCCAACACGACGACTACTGGCATCGGAAAGTGAGTGGGTTTTGCTTGCCGTAGTTTTGCATTCTCGGATATAAATAAACCCGCGAGGGAGTGTGGTGTGGCCAACCGACCCCGCCGCCGTGTTCTAGGCGTGGGAAACGTGCGGTGCCAAAACGGAGCTCCCAGAGTGGAGGTGAGATTTCGGTTGGGAACCGATCGAACCGACCTCGGTTAACGCTGTTTGAGTGGAGAAATTCTAGTTTACGATCTTCCCACTGACAATAAGTATTGCCACTTCAAATACTGTATTCTTCGTTTGCTAACAGTTACAAAAGATAAACAGAAATAGATTCGATTGAGGAAACATGCATTGATCGTCTATCCGTCTCCGTTTGATCATGCCTCGGAGAATCATCAATCTGGTAGATCGATCCTCGGTAGAGCAAAAGAGATCGTGGGCATTGATTTCAGTGCCCAAATTTTGCATGATCTGCGCCACTCGCGATTTGGGTAGGTCGCGATGCGAGACAGAAAGTAGCATGTCCAGGGTGAGAGATGTGGGTTGCGCTCGCACGCGTGCCGAAATGTAAATTAGTGAATCATCCCACCGCTAAAATCGGCAACCGATGAAAACTGATAGTTGATCCTCGTTGGTTCCTAGAAGAGCTGTGGAAAGTGGAACACTGGCCAAAGCAGAGGGCCATAATGGTGTAGATAACAACTCGGCACTCCGTAAAAAGCGAGTCGTGACGAAAATAATATATCGCAAACGTCGGGGTTTGTGGCATTAATAGCCGAATATGGAACCCAAAGCTGGGCGACAGTGGGCGGAAACGCCAAACATCAGTACGCGAGTTGGTGGCGCATGTAACTATCACCCCTTGATTGGTACACACTGTTTGGCCAACATCCGATGGCGTTTTGATGTACGATTCGCTCCGGACAGATACCTCACTTAGTTCGTTCGTTCTAATGTGCTGAGTTGCAATAGCCTTACATTGGTCTCTTTCTACATTCTGAAGCAACTCTATCTTAATTCAATTTTAATTATAATTTTAATTCTATCATTTAGTTAAATGCCAGTTATTTTTCGAGGTTCCTGAGCGTAAAAGCTCTGATACTCACGAAAATTTCCCCTGGCAAGGAACACTGAAGTAAGAGAGCACCGACTCTAACGGAATCGGCGACTATGGGATGTCGACAAGGGCTCGCAAAACAAAAGGTGACCCGGAAAGACTGTATTACATCGTGGGCATTGAAAGAGCCTTAGGGCCCTTGCGCTTAGAACTAAAGTTTGCCAATGCTTCCCGGAGTATTTGATCGATCCATTGACAAGTGGCTGGCTACGTTGACCCACAAAACCTGGATCAACGTGATTAAACCTTTTGCCTTCTCGTGAATATCGTAGGAGAACATGGCAGCTCTAACAAATCGAGGCCTTGGCCTTAATTTCTGTTCCAAGTGTAGCATTAATCAAAATTGAGGTATTTTATCGTTCACAGTGATTGACTTTCCCTTATTCTGTGTTGGCTTCATATAAAATTTGACCAATTTACCGAGTTTAACCGATTTTTGTTCCATCTGCTAGATTATATTTTGAATTGCCTACAATATTGAGTGACTTCAGAGCTACCCTTCAATTACAGTTTATAAACTGCCCGTGAGTTCCTGTGATGACGAAATTAGACCGAGCTGTCAAAAGGGTAGAAACGGAACCGAAACTGTCAAAACGCACCGCAGAATAGTGAACAAACTACACGCGGACGAATTTACAAAATCTCTGAACAGAAATAAACGATTGCAGTGAAAATGAAAGCAGCGGCATTAATCAAGAAAGAGATTGGTGTTGAGTAAGTCGGTGTTCAAAATGATAAAAAGGTGTGATAGCACATTATTTTCCAGAACCAAAATATGCCGATGGTGCCTGTCGAAGTGTGACGATTTGGAGCCCCTAGCGAACGACGAATCCGGACAATACAAGCTTCAACAACTCTTCGATTGTACCGGTTTTCAGGTAGGAAGATTGTTAAAACAGACATCTCAGCCTATTCCACAACAAACACTGTTTTATGAGAGTTGTACTTTTGTAGGCCAATGTATTACCTGGAGTTCCTTCGTATTTGTGCACGATGTGTGAATCACGTTTGGATAAGATGTATACGTTTCGCTGGCGATGCAACAAAAACATTGCATTGGTCAATAGATTTACCACAGTGAAGAACGAGACAGACATCCATAGCAAAGATGATCACTCTGCTGAACAAACGGTTGGCACAGCATTGTTAATCAAAAGTGAAGTTACCTCACCGGATGCAGCGTACGATTTGCACTTGATTCAGAATAGTTGTAATGCTGATCAAGTAAATGGGACACATGAATGTTCTGGCAACCAACCTGATGATTTATTCGAAGCAGAGGAGAATCCAATTGCATTCAAATTAGAGAATGGCGATGTCGATGAACAGGACAACAGCCCAACAAATCCTTCAGGATTGATCTGCCAGGATCGAGAAGATACCTCTGCGACAACCAACACATGTGTTATTGATTCGGCATCAGAATCAATTCGAAACGGAATTGCTGCGATCGATGCCGGAAAACACCTCAAAGTTGGCCAAAAACGTAAAAAAGATCAAGAAAAAACGCTACATCGGATGCGCTCGTATAATCTTCGGAGTCGTCAACAAGTTGACAATGGCAGAAATCGGAAAGCCCATAGCAAAGGCCATCGCAATAAGGGAAAGCACCACTGCCCTCATTGTTCCGCAACTTATATTCTCCCAAGCAAGCTGAAGATTCACATTCGAACTCACACTGGTGAAAAGCCTTATGTGTGTAACATTTGTTCCAAAGCGTTCAAATCTGGAAGCAATCTGGCAGAACATAAAAAAATTCACAACAAGGATCAACATTATCAGTGTCCGCAGTGTCCGTCCAAATTTGCATGGTTATCCACATTCAAAAATCACATTCGCATTCATACCGGTGAAAAGCCGTTTGTGTGCAAAATCTGCAAAAAAGCGTTCCATTCATGGTCCGCTCTATCATATCATTCAAAAATTCACAACAAGGACGAATACCAACAGTGCCCGCATTGTCCTTCCAAGTTTGCACAGTCGTCAAAGTTAAAGGATCACATTCGCATTCATACCGGTGAAAAGCCGTTTGTTTGTGAAAGCTGTAAAATGGCGTACTATTCATCGTCCGCACTGTCACAACATTCAAAAATTCACAACAAGGACGAATACAAACAGTGCCCGTATTGTCCTTCCAAGTTTGCACAGTCGTCAAAGTTAAAGGATCACATTAGGGTCCATACAGGTGAAAAGCCGTTTGTGTGTAGAATCTGTAAAAAAGCGTTCCATTCATCAACCGCACTATCACTTCATTCGAAAATTCACAAAAAGAACCGATAGCATTTGTTTGAAACAGTACAATAAAAGTGATTGCTCACAAAACATTGTCTTTGATGGAACATAGAAAACGGGAGATAACGAAGACAACGTTGCGACATAACGAATTATACCGTGAAATATAACTGTTCCATTAACTGTGCAAGTTTAAGCTTATGTAGAGAATTACCTCATATTTTCTCTTTTGTCTTAGATGGAAGTCTCATGTTTGATTGGTTTTATTCATCCCCTTGATTTCCCCGTTGCTTTTAGATAATAATAAAAATTTGGAATCGATATAAATCGGGCTTTCCGGTGACGTATCCGATCGGCTTCCCTTCCCGCTTCTCGTTGAATACATGTCAAAATTTGTACCAGCTTCCCCAAAAACTCCCCCCTACAGAATTTGGTTCGATTTGTTCGAAAACAACCCGAATTATGCTGAATGGCCATAATTCGTTTCCGGTTACTCACACACACACACAACGCACGATTTGATTTGATTCCTTGGTGCACAACCACAACCAACACTAAACGCATTTTCACCTGGTTTTCGCTTGAGAAAGATATCGAACGCTCCGAGGGCCCCGAAGGTGGACGAACACTGTGTGTCCCTGTGGTCGATTTCGATGCGAAAATTGGGCAGCAGCCCACCGGGGGCGGTCACCGCGTTCTTCGCCATCTCGATCACCGGCAGCACCGTCGACAGGATGCGCACGTCGCGCCGTTTGCTCGGCTGTTCCGGCAGCAGGATCGCAAACTTGAGAAAGTTTCCCGCACCGGCCATGGTGTCGCTCCGGCCCTGTGCAGGAATGGCCACCGACTGATCGGTCGCCACCACCGATCGATCGCAGCCACCATCATCGTTGGTCCGGCCGGGAGTCTGGCCGCCCGGAGTGTTCCCCGGGGAACCTTCTGCGAGCCGCTGATGCCGGTAGCGAGTACTGTTGCGGGTCGCAGTGCCCTCGACGGACGCACCCACCACCGCCAGTGTCCGACTGGCAGGGCCCGGGGCCGGGCTAGCCAGCCCGGGCCAGCAGAGGAGAAGGAACAGCGCACATGACACCACGGTGGCGACGCGTCGCAAAACGTTCACCTCGTGGGCCGACATGCCGCGCGCTTATTTACACCAACCACGACACGGCTCACTGCACTTGCACTCGGGTCGGCGCATTTTTTGGCCACTCAACAACAACAACAACACTAGCGGGACCGCCACTATCGTGCACCGTCAGCTTCGGCATCACGGAACGGCTGCGACACTAAACTTTGAACACAATCATCTGGCTCGGGATCCGGATCTGGCTGCTGCTGCTGCTCGAGGAACGGTAAGAAAAGCCGGATGGTCGGATTAAATTTCATTCCGCTTCGATCGCGACCGCGGATTGCGGATTGATTGTGAGCGTTTTTGTGCACGTTTTTTGTTGCTGCTTCACACGACAGTCAATCATCAATCACGATCGACTGCACTGCCGGAAGCCGATTACTGTGAATGTGACGGGCCGGGTGATGCAATATCGTGGCGGATTATTGTTTTTTACTAGGCGCACGGAACATCGCAAACGCATCGTTCGGTTTTCGAGACCAGTTCGTTTAAGAAGTACTCAACTATTTGATTGACCATTTGAAAACATGTAATCCTATTTGCAGGCATTTATGAATCAAATACAGCACTATTATGCTCTAGTTTAAAAAAACACATCGATTCTGATCTTGCTGAAACAACGTATTTTCTAAGTCCATATCTTCAGTTACAGGCGAAACAAATGTTTTATCATCTGACGGAATTGACGGTAGTGGTCCTCCCTAGGCAAAATCGGATCCTGTGACGCCGCCAACCAATAACGCCCAACATTTCTGGTTAGAATGGCCTCTCACCAATCGATTGAGGGTTTTCAGTCAACCCGGATGCAGCAACTTTGCTTGTTTACGTAGCCGCCAAATGGTGAAAATGTGCCTCGTTGGTAAAGAAAATGTTGCTGGAAAAATTAGCGTTTTCAAATCCCCACAATTTTAGTAAGTTTTGATATTTTAACCCGTTGTTCTGTTGTTAAGCGATTCATTTTCCAAAATGGGAGACATTCAACTAATGGTTTAACACTTGAGTTGATAGATATATTCGACAACTGCAAAGTGATTTCGAAACTATGAAATGGATAACCCTGTAGTTATTTTAAATGTAAGGGAAAAATGTAAAATTAAGCAAACCGATCATTGAACTGTCTATCGCGGTTTGATAATACACAGGTGTGTTTCGTTTCCCTCATATCAAAAGATAATTAAGTCCTCACCATCAGTCAATTCATCCTTCGCTAACGCATGAAGAGTTTCAAGATAGAAAGGATACACTTTCTACAAAGACCGAAAAGAAACCAAACGATTCTCATGAACACCGCAAAACTCGACATGACTTTTCGCTTCACCCAACGCTTCATTCGGTTGCTCAGCCAACCATCGTCACTTTGTGGCTACTTTGATCAGGTATTTATCCGTTGCTTGATTGCTTTTAAAATCCCTCGCCGATCAGCTTAGCGTTGGCTTTTGGCAGACGGATTTTTCAGTCCGGTTTCACTTTCGTTATCCGCGACCGTTTTAGAGTCAGGCGGCCGCCAGGCGATCCTGCCATGCTCTGGAGGGCAGTCCCTGGGGCCTGGCCACGCATAATTAACATCACATTCGATTGCCACTGTTTCGCTGATATCGCTTGAGGCTTTGGTATCGATTGAGAGATACTCGCCGGCTCATAGACGCGCGAGAACGAGGACACTCTGGCATTTGTGGGGAGGTTCCTGGAAACGATAACTTTATTTGCATCAGACCTACATTAGTCGGTAGACCCGGTGCAGCGCAACATTGGCCAAACCTGTACGCGACGTCTTTTGGCACATTTTGCACTCCCCCCCTTATGCAACAGGCCAGCCCAATGGGGGGAACCTTCCTCCGGGCATGTCGTCTGGGGGGTCAGCTGGGGGTCGCTGCAACCACCGCTGGTGAATGGCTAATAAAATGTCGAAAAAGTCAGGGGGAGCGAAAATGGGTGCCAAAACTTAAGACATAATCTCTTGCGCCTGTCTGGCCGTGGCCACCGTTCCGCGGCGGAGTGCTTTCTATTTTCTATTTCGGGCCCCCCCCCGTCTGGTTGCCCACCAATTAGGGGTACGCGAGGCATCAAAAACCCGTCAAACGAACGGCACAGCTCGGCCGGGGGAAAAAGGCTAAAGGTGCCCGCCAGGTAATGTGTCGAAGCTCGGAGCCCACAGCAAGTGTCCGCCCGGTGGCATCTTGAAGGTGAAAATTATTTGGTAACACTTTGATCGATGGGACGTGGACCTTCTCGGGCGCCGGAGAAGGTTAAGTCACGGAGCAGCTGGCTGCTGGCGTAAAACAGCCAACATTTAGCCAACATCACCGGGGCTGCGTTTGATAGACGCAAAGGTTCGGAATGCAATTAGACCCGAAGTATCCCGCCCCAGCCATCGATGGTTTAATCAAGTTTTAGTAAAGAAAGATCATCGATTCAACAACCAGAGCCACACTCGGCGCCGTCCGTAAGCCGCCAACGTGGACAACATTTCAATCAGCACGTTTTTCCGCGTAACTTCTTTCGCTAAGGAAATCGATCGCCTCGACCTGATGGTGGCCACGTGGCCGCTTCACAGTTTCCGGTCACATCGGTTTTTTGCTTGCCTTTTTTTTTGAGAAATATCGGTCATAAATCAGTCGCCACCCGTCACGAGGGTTAATGTGGCGAACTTAGGCTTCATCCTGTCACCCGGTCAGAAGGACCGGGGCGCTCTTAAGTAATGGCTTTTATCCATCATTTTAACAACAAATCGTCTATAGCTCTCTCTCTCTTTCTCTTCCTCTCTCTATTCGGGCTTTTTTTCTTGGGGTGGTGAACGATGATTGAAGGTCTCGGTAGCCACCGCGGGCAAATTGTTGATCAATTTATCATCGAACCCTTTTCTTCGCGGATGGGGACGCCTGGCCGGTCAGGTACTGGTCAGCGTAAGAAGGCAGATCAGTAAGTGGATATGCTGATCACCGGAACAAAAAACGTTTAGCGTATAGCAACAACCAAAAATGTCCTGCCAACAAAATGTTTAACCTATGCTTCAGCCTTTTTATCTCAACTGACCCGAAGGCTGTATTCCTTGATC
This sequence comes from Anopheles cruzii, assembly GCF_943734635.1. Classification (NCBI taxonomy): domain Eukaryota; kingdom Metazoa; phylum Arthropoda; class Insecta; order Diptera; family Culicidae; genus Anopheles; species Anopheles cruzii. The sequence continues at coordinate 4,022,158 of NC_069145.1, read as the reverse complement.
TGTGTTAGTCAAAAAAATAGCGCCATCACCCCATCCCGCGATTCCCATAAATGTTTCGTAAATGACGCCCCAGTCCCCTGGGCTAGTCGTGCGCTAGTGTTACCATTTATTGACCCACCCGTTACGCTTCCGAGGACTCGTAACGATTCCTCGAAACGGATACTACCTGCGTCGGTGGGACGTCTTTCCCAGGCGCCGGCTCGTTATCGTGAATTTATCTCAATATTTCGGCCAGACAGTTTAAATTAACGACATCGTAAAACGGGTTGCCGGCCAGAACTTGTGATGATTTATCTCGCTCTCAACGCATCCTCTCTACGGTTGATTTAAAAACTGTCCTACTTTAGGGGGTCGCTGTCTGGTGGTTGATGTAACAACCGGCTTGCGCATAATCAAAACCAAACACCGAACACCGACAGTGCCTTTATTAATGTCACGTTGGATGGTTGGTTTTTTTCCTGCGAAGGATGCCCATAAACTTGGGCTGCATTTTGATGAACCCGTTCATCTTTCGGCTTGCGACAGGGTGACCCGACCCAACTTCCTTTACGAGGATGATCTCGACAAAGCCGCGATCACCGAAAAAATTGGCGGCCTTTCGAAAGGTTAAAACTCGCGAAATCCAGATACCCGCACGACCCGCCTGCATGGCCATGCTTGGAGTGTCAGGTTCTGGTCTATTGTTTTCGTTTCCCAGGACCGAACATTAGTATCCCACACATGTTTATTGCACAATAAATGGCTTTAGTGCGGTGGTGCGTGATGCGTGACGCAAGGTTGGCAATTTGCGAGCCGATAATGACGATGGTTGATGACCACCACATCATGCGATCGGTTGGTGCGATCTTAGCCACGAACAGGAACATCCTGTTGTGTTGTGCAATCTGCTCATCGAAGACGTGTGGCTTTTGTGTTTTACTACGACTTTGCCAAAAATTAGCGTTTATAGAAAGGGAAAGTGCTGTTTTGTAGCACAGTTTGTGGCAGCAGCCTGCTGCTGGAGAGTTAATGTGGGAACCGGCCAATCCCCGGCCAGCGTTTGGTTGGTCAGCAGGAAGATGAAGAAGACTCAGGAGTCCATCACAGGATCTGAGTCACACACCACCGGAGGAATATGTCGTAACGAACGTTTGATAATTAATTACCCATCGTTGTGCGACGCGATCGAGGAAACGGTGCAGACACAGGACGACCCTCGTTATTATGGTGTTCTCGTGGAGCTGCGACCAGATGCGTCTCGCGGACTCAAATCAGCATATTCATGATCAAGCTCATTAACTCCTGCCGGTGCCACGGTAGATAGTATGCACCAGAGAGCCGTGGCGTTCGGGCTCCAGTGGTGGTCTTGTCGCAGATAGCTTAAACCACCTCTCTCGCTCTCTCTCTGGAACAGATGCCAAAAAGCGGTGCCATTAAAACAAAGAAGGCTTATTTCGTCATTGGCAGCGCAAATTTTGGCGCGACGGGCAGCCGGATGTTTCGCAGGCTGCGGCTGGCTGGAGGAGAGCCCACGGAAGACATGCGCGGCGCATTCGCCAGCCATTCGCGAGGCTATTTATAAAGAAAACCATAAAACCGGGTTGACCACACTTGCCTAGCGTAGCCATGACCGGTTGGCATTTGACGGGCTGCGCGTGACCCGGTACCGTGCGCCTGCATTGGATTAATTTGGCCGGCAGGAAGACAGCATCATTTGAGAAAAGTGGAAATTAGGCGCATTTTTTTGTTTCACTGGCGGCTCCTTTGGGTATTTTTAAAACCATTTAAATATTGGCACGGATGTGTAGAAGAACACGAAAATAGCGAAAGCATAGGAGGTCGCCGCCACATTTGAGGTTTAAGAAATTTGATCATCATCTCGGTTTTTTTGCCATTAGAGGCAAAACAGATTTAGTCGCGCTGCTTCCGCAACAAGTGGCTCCTTAGCCCCCCGGTGGCCCCAAAAGGTGTGTAAAAATAGTATGCAAATGGTGGGACTTTTTTGCAAATGTTGGTCACATTTGCGTTTAAATGTTTCGTTCCCGAGTCCCGAGGCCGAGGCTCTGCAAATGAGAAAATTAAGGTAATGATTTAGAGCTTTTTGTTGGTCGTTTTCTTTTGTGTTTGTGCAATTTTTTGTCGTAAAGTCTGTGATTTATTGGAACTGCTGATTAAGAGGTTATCGAAATTTGTGCCATCGTCACCGGGATTGGATTGCCTATTATCTTTTTCGCACACATTTCATGCATTCTTGCTTTGGACCGCCTTAGTGCTTAGGGTAATCGATCAAGCTTTGTATCAATCAAGATTTGTATTTTAATCTACCGATTACTTGACTTTTAAAACGTCAAACTTCATTCTGGAAATTGTAAACATTAGGTAAAACTATGACGAAAATTTACGAAACGGAACGCTATGCGCTTGAAGAAAATTGGGAAGTATTAAAAACCTATTTCAAAACTCAAACTGTACAAAACTTCCTTCAAAATTCTTGAACGAAAAGCTCATTTCCACCTCGGTGGTTACGTTAATAAGCAGAATTGGCGGATTTGGGGCTCGAAAAAGGAGCCGCCGTAACCGATGGCGTACGATACGGAGAAATGTTGGCTGATTGGTTTTTCGACGAAATTGAAGCTAAAAGCTTGGACGACATTTGTTTTAAACAGGATGGAGCTACGTGCCACAACCGATATTTTGTGAACCCTCGATGGACCACCTTACACCAGCAACGGATGAATAGAGTTACTCAGAACTTTTTGGATTTTGGTTCACATTTCTTAGCTTTCGAAAAATCCTTGACTGGTTTTTTGCTTAATTTTGCAAACCTTAATTCAATGTTTCCATTGTTTCATTGTTTTGCTTAATGCACTTTTTTGCTGTGATGTCTAGCTGTCTAGTTGTCTAGTTTTTTACTAATAAAAAGCAACGGACGCTACTGACTGACTGCTCCTTATTGCTTCTAATCTGAATAAACTCGTCACGGGAGGCAACAGAAAAAGAGGCAAACAACGAGCGACTGCATCAGCATATAATGCACGGTTTCGATTACTAATCGTTTAATCGATTGCCAGCACCCACAGCCACTCTCTCGACACTGGCCGGAGCAAAATGATGAAGTCGTTTCGCCCACTAACCTACCGCCCAGTTCCAGTGCCGTCAGTCTGTCAGTCCGAGTCCGATCGAGCACCTGACAGGGAGCCACTAGAACTACTAATTATCTTGCTGACGACGGCCTGAGCTTTGCTGCAGCGGTTGTTTTAATTTGCATCAAACGTCGGCCGTTGGGTGCTGCCGCCGCCCCAAATGCATTCGCCACCCCCCCAATTGCCAGTCAGTCAGTGTCAATTGTCGCTGACCACACGCAAGGCAGGCCGCCTCAGTCAAAAGGGCCGGGCTGCGGGATGTGTAAATTTAATAATCATCACCTCCTCCTTGAGCCTTGACCACACGCAGAGCGCGGCCGATTCTCGCGTGATGGTGCTCCTTCTTGGCCCCCCTTTGGTGGTGATTAAAAGCGCCACGATAGTGGTGTGTCACGGTGACAGCAATGTACCATTTGCAGTGCACGGCCGGCCGGCAATCTCTTCCCGTGACGATCAATTTGTCAAGTAGAACCAGAGGCGCGAACGACGACGACGTACACGAGCCTCCCGATGACGGGTCGCTGTCGGCGGTCCGTCGTCCGTTCCCGTTCGCTTTCGGACCCCGCCGCCAGTTTCTGACGAGTTGACAAGAGATGCGTGAGCCGATTATTATCCTTAAGCCCGTAATTTATCGGCAGTGTTTTACGGGGAACGGGAAACTTAATACACACCGGCGGCACTTCGCAGAAATCTCCATATTATGGCCATTCGATGTCTACGCTATTGGGGAGAGAGCCGCTGTGCTACCTTTCGAGTGGCGCTCTAAAAAAAGGCCACGCCAGTGACGATGATGGCCACGGAATTCTGAACACTTTTTGGACTCTCATTTGCGTAGCGGAACCATTAAAAAAACAAAGCATCCCTGGCCGGCCCCCGGGGGTAGCTGATGACGGGGGTTTTGCGATAAATTAAGCGGCGGCCACGTGGCGCACATGCATGTTTAGACAGCTGAGTTTCTCGGCCATGTCAAGTCCCACAAGTGGGCGGGCGACCGTGTTCCTACCCGTGTTGCGCCGTGAACGATTTCGCAAATCCTTCGCATCCACCGGGCAGCTACACCCCGCCAACATCAATTCCACGGACTCTCGCCATCAGCAAGTGGCGCACGGTGGGAATGTAATGAAAATAGTTTCCGCTAAACTCGACATGTTTGCGGTTCATTCGAATTCGCGTTCTCCCAGCTTTGCAGCAGATGATGTTAGAAAGGTGGAATGCTTAATTTGCATCACAATTAATTCGTGGATTCGTGTCCGATTCGTGTACGGAACCCGGATTCGTGGATCATTTAGCAGCGTTTCACTTCTGTTAATGCCGTCTCCCCCCCCCCGCCCCGTAGGGGTCAGTAACGTTTCTAGAACGTAAAACATAACCATCAACAAAAGTGGGATTAAATCGAACCAACATTTTTACCCGTTTACAGAGCCACCGTCAGATGGCGTAAATGGGTAGACATCGCGTGCAAATAGAATCACCAATCAGCCCTTCATTGTCCGCGGAACCAACAGCGGACCCACAGGTCCTATCAACGGAGATGCAGGCTCAACATCCAGGCGGCATAAAAAGGCTCAGCACCAGCGCCGGCCGCACGGTAGCAGCGAACTCGTTATGCATTCCATTAGGACGTGGCATTGATGTGGCACGCGAAAAATCCTTCATCACAGAGCGCCGGTTTTCTCCCACGGCAAAAAAGAACCATGCCACGTGCTGTGTGTGTGGCGTGGAATAATTATGTGCTGTTTTGTTTCGAAACCGGAACCGAAGAAAAAGGCGGAGATGAAAACTCGGAACGAACGCACCCGCTGCGAATGCCATTTTTGACCAAACGTTACACGATGTTACGTGGGACGTACAGCGCACACGTGTGCTGTTGGCGTCAATCTTTTTCTCAACAATCGTATAAAAAAAACTGGAGCAACAAATATGCTTATTAAAAAGTTTTTGGGCACCTTTCGGATGCGTTTTGATCTCCGAAGGGAGACGAAACGGTTGTGGCCACTAATTAGAACTTCGCCGAAGGCACGCCAATTTGTTCGTGGTGCCAACATTCAACACACATCCGATTGGTCGCGTCGGAAAATTAATTAGATTCTGCTCGAACCGTTCGGAGTACACATTTTACACCTGGGCTTCGATCACGGCACAACCGTCTCGATGCCGCATCGGCGTCGTCGTCGTCAAAGGTAAATTATTCTCCAAACCGAGCGAATGCGGTCCTGTGGCCCCAGAAAGGCCAGGTTCTTCAAACGTTCCGCAAAGGCGAAATAGACGAAATTCGGGTGGAACCCGAAAATTGGAGAAACGTCATTTGCCATTGCTAATTACGCGTTGCCATGGTACACTGGGTTGGCATCAAAGGAGACACACTTTGTTGGTAGAGCACGCGCACGGAGAATGTCCGTAGCTTACTTTGGGTTTACGGGGATGCTTCGATGAAAATTCTTCAGCGAAAAGGAACCGCAACCAGCGGAAATGGAGGATTAGAAGGCGCGCCTACTGAAAAGTGTAATTAAGGTGTTTTGATAATTGATTTGCGTCGCGCAAGGCGAAACGCCGACCGGGGACCTTCCTCCGCAATCGGTTTTCGTGCATTCCTAATATTTATTTAGCTACACCCTTACAATACTAAATAACATCGAGTCGGTGTTTGATCTTAAAATGTTACCATGGAAACGTCCAAGGCCATCGAAGATGGAGGCAAACCGCGGACGGGTGATTTAGTTTGCAGTTCAATTAATGGAAACTTTTAGCTTATTCCCAACAAGAAAGTCTAGACTTTCTTTTCCATCAAACATTGTAGTCAACGTTCCGATAAGCTAAGCTAAGAAATCGTAAGTAAATAATTGTAACGTGTCAACACGGATTAGACGATCGTCATGATCGTGATGAAGTATCGTAATCGTGCCTCATGCATCACAACACGCGTGGAAAGCGAAAATGCAACACGGTGCAGTTGCAGCAGCAGCATCACGGAGATTCGGATCTTAATCGACGTTAATATATAACCGCCACCAGGCGCGATAATTGATCGAGAGAATAATTAATACCTTCGCCGGCCCGCGTGATTCAGACGGACGGACGGACTGGACGGACGAACGATAAAAAGCGCTTGCTCTCAATTGATCAGAATTAATCGCCGCATTCCGGCACGGCGCCCATGTGCAACAATGTATGAGAACAACGAAAGAGCACAACCTCAGCAGGGCAAAAAAAAAAAAGGCAATTCACCTCATAATTCGCTCATCATTCCATTAGATTCTGTTTACGCTACAAAAGTATAGAAAAGTTTACTCAATAAATCAACCCTCCGCCGATCGCAATCGGCCGATCGGCTCCCCTCCGAATCGGATCCGGACACGGTTGGTTGGTGCATCCCACCGTGCGCGATTAGATTGCAGTGCCTTATGGCAACGGCACACAGCGGATGGACGGGGGCCACTGGGCACTGTGATTAGCCTGCTGCTATGGTAGCGGCACAACACCATAAAAAAACCCTCCATCGTCAATCTTGGAGAGCTTTCAGCAATAATCGATGCCATTCCACACGTCCCCGTGCGACGAGAGATTGATGAGAAAACGCGCGAAGGGGGGGCCAGCGCACCGGATTGCATTTGCATCGTGGCAACGGCAAATAAATGAAGTACAATTCCTATGGACCGGAGCCGGAGCCCTAGTCCCTTTAGAACACTCGCGCGACACCGCGGTACCTCAATTAATGAGCTACGAATTTCGGTACGTCCCTACGATTTGAACGGAACACACATTCGGTTCGGGTTCGGCGTGTTTGCCAATATGTTTGTGGCCCGTCCATTAGGGAAACTCAAACGGGAACGCATGACGCGCACCAGCGAGCTCGTTATTTGTGCGCAATCGGTTTTCGGAGAATTGCGAAAATGCGCCAAATATTTCCCCCGGTTCCGGTTCGATTCGATTACGATTCACACGAGTAGGTTTATAATTTACTGTCTGTGTTTGAGCATTCTACCAACAAAAATAGTAAGCATCCTGCGACCTGCGGAACGGAACGATGGAACGATTGGGTGGCCGAAGCATAAATCAATCGGCGCGCCGCCGATTGGTCGCTAATTAGAAATGACATCGTTCTAACGCCGTTCGGACCTCGTGGATGCTTCATTTATTCCTCAACCGGCTCATGGGTGATAATTATGGTCACAGTTAATGGTGAATCAAACCAACCATGGATTGAGTTCAAAGCGGAATAATTTTTGAATACTGTCACTCCAAAGTGCAGCCGTTATAATTACACTTGACCTCAAGGACACTGCGCAGCCTGCATTAGCTAATCGGTTCGATAGAGTCAGTGCAAGATCAAGATCATCGTCTCGCAAACGCGAACAAGCCACGGTACCACGGCAGGCTAATTTACACGCTACTAATTTTAACATCTTCGTCCCTTCGTTCGCTGCCGCGACCCTTCGATTTTGCTGCCATTTTCCGTTCCCTCTCGCTGGATGATGCTGCTTCGAGGGATCGCGTTCCGATCGCATAATTTTACCGGGGGGTCGGGGGTTGTTTATTTATATTCCGCGGCCAATTTTCCGCACGAAGAGGAAAATGTCCAATTTGACTGCACGCTTCATTGCACCGTGTCCCGATTCGATCTCGTCTGTCTGTGTGTGTGCTCGCTCGATCAAATTACTCGCTCTCGGGATTGGGTAGCACCGCTGCATCGGCTGCAGCCGAGTGCAGCCGATGCAAAATTTCCCACGGGCAACCTTAGTGTATTGATTAAATTTGTTTGCTAAAAGCAGCATTTGTAACCTATTTATTTTATGTCATTAGAGTCGAGTCGGCATCGAGCTGGCGTGTGCGAATTTATGCTTCAATCTCTTTCGTCGCCTTTGATTAATTACGCCAAACGCAAACAATAATCAATCGTCCCGTGCCCGTTGGTAAACCTGAAGCAATTAACCATATTGGACAGCAACGCAAATGGTTGTGTTGCGTCAGCGTTCCTCATACACTTTCGGGTTCAACAGAATAATTTGTCCCTCCAGAAATGTATCAGCAAAAATCATAACTCACCCGAGCGTGTAATGCTTACGACACTCTTTTGTGGCGCAAAAAGAACCGGAACAGAGAGCGCGCCGGAGCATATAGCGAAAAGAGGCACCGATGCGATTCATTAGGCCAGCTGTATGCCGATAAGGCGGTTCCGTGCGAAGCGGATACCACCCGGAACCGGCCCGGAGTGTCAATGTCTCGCGGGGCCACTTTATCTTTTGCGCGCACGATGCTTAGGGAGTTAGAACCAGAACCCCAGCTATTTTGGGCAGCTTGGGGCTATCGGGGAGATTAGGTCGCTTGTTTTGCATAAATTTAGAGAACCATGCTAAAAATGCTTTAATCTAATTTTAGTCATTTTGATGCGCCCGTTGTGGGTTGTGAAGAACGAGTTTTGTGTATGGAACTGAACGAATGGCATAAAATTGTTTGCTAAAATTGCTTTTAAAAACGGAACAAGTTTATGGATCCACTCGTCGAGGAAAGTGACGCAAGCTGCGTCTAACTATAAACTGCAAAACTTGAGTCCAATGCCGCCGCGTGTCGGGATGGCCTGAACGTCGGACTGTAATTGATTTCTGTGCCCCCCCCTTTCTCGGCATCATCGTCATAAAATCCGTGAGCAAGAGGCCCCGGTTATACTTGCTGCAGTCCAGAGGCAGGGTTGATGAAGACCGTGTATCGGATTACGCTATCGCTATCACCGGTCAGTTCACCGGACTGCCTACTGCATCTGAGACTGGGGCTGGGAGCCGTTGCAAAATTGCACATCGCGGCACGGGCATGGCCAACGGGCGCGCTGTTTGTTTGCTTGATTTGCTCCCAACAGTTGAACCAACGGATCGCGCCGACGATGAACTAGCAAAACACACAGAACCACTTCGTTCAAAGCCGCGGCCACGGGCGCTAAAATGAAGATGTTCGTTCGTTCGTTCGTGGAGAGGAATAAAAAAGGAATGGCGCCCACGCCGTGTTCCGCCGCCGCCGCCGCCGAGTCGGTGAGATTATGAAATTGGTTTTCGCTTCTGCACTTCAAAAATGACTCATCGTTCAGGTCGTCGTCGTCGCGATGCTGGTCGTCGAGATTTCGGTTAGCAAAAAGTGGCCACCATGCCACTGCCATCGGTGTTACCGTCGCAAGGTCGCATGCCCCGGGGGCAGGAGCAGGTTAAAATTTAATATTCGACATTCCGACAATGTTATCAGGGAAAGAGGTTGGCGAGAGAAAGAGAGAGAAGGGTAGTGGATTTCCATCGAACATGTCCGACACAGCACTGCCCGTGGGTCTCAACGTCCGGAAAAACGTTGTTAAAATAGTAAGTGATTGAGTTGTTGAACAAGCACAGGGAAGGATCAAAAGGACACACGCCAATCACGGCTGTGAGCACAACATGAGATGGTACAAACATAATCACTGTTTGTACACGAAAGAATGGAAGCAGACCAATTTTAATGCCAATTCTATGCTAAATCGCTGGACGTGATCATTCGACACCTGAATTAGATTATTGAAAAAATTAGCTGAATCAAAAGATCGACTCTGCAAAAGCGTTGGACATTTTCCTCTGTCCGATGTGATCTTGCGATGGGAAAAATGGAAACGATCTCACACAGCAGCAGTCAATATTTAGACACCCAGCCCCATAATAAGGAGAGCATTATGCAAAGCGCTGTTTATGTGTCGAGCAGAGCCGGGCGTCCCTTTAGCCGTTGCCAACAGTAGCGACTCATGCCAACAAAAGCCAAACAGTGATCACGGCGGCGAACGCGATCTTATATGATGTATTCAGAGTGGCCAGAGTTAAAATTAGCATAACTGGGATATTTGACACCCAATGAAGTTGGAGCGCTTGGCCCCCGCCAATCAGTGATCCGATTCCGATTGGTGATCTAAAACATATTTCGGTTTGAAGCAGATCACACACTTTATTGGCCGCCTTTTGTTACAGTCACATTCGATCCGATTATGCACCGGAAAGACCGGTTTAAGGAGAGATTTTTCAAAATTATGATTCTTCATAATTTACAGTTTTATGAATGGAATGGATCTTGGACTCCGCATCATGGCCCGGGGGCTGGCGAATATGATGCTCCACGAGACTATTATGTTAATTTTCCGTGGCAGATTACAACATCAATCCCATCCATCCTTGCCGCCATCCTGGGGTGTTGTTGCCAGGCCACCGCTAGTTGTGTGTTAAAATTATCGTTTCCTTCCGGCACTGTCACCGGTACCGCTACGCCCAGCGGTGGGGACTCTGGGATGAAATTCACTTATCCTTGAATGACTTTTCACACCCCAACGCAGCTGCTCGCTGCGCTAATGGATGCAGTCCGTACACGGCAGGCGGATCGACCTTGCTCTGCGACATTGTTGGAGGTGCTAGCTCCTGTCGGCAAAGATCAGATGCCGGGATCTTCTCGGCGGCAATCGGAAAGAAAAAACACTCGCCCGGCTGGATGCCGGATATTTACATAAGCGCTCGGCGTCCAATGGGAAAGTAACGGGCGGCCGAAAGGGGGGTCTCCGTCGTCGGGGCCGGGGTTTGTTGTGTGTTTCTTGTTCCGTCGAAACAAATTGCCGTGTTTGCAACACCTCGAGGTGCGATCTGGGGCGGATGCATCGCGTTGGGAGTGACATTCGAGTGTCAAAACTACCGTGTCAAGGAGCGTACATTGTAAGGATCGGAGCGTAGCACCATCGCAACAGGAATCAGTTCGAACGGAGGTTCAACCATAAGAGATTACTTTTCAATTTTGCACACCAATTGAACCGCGTTGAGCGGGAATCTGACCCGTGATAAGGGCGCGCTGAGTTATAGACCCGATCCACAAGGCAACGAAACATTCGCGTACACGAATTGATTTAACCTAGTTCAGGACAATTTCTGAATATCGAATTGTGGTGGTTTGTGGCCGTATTTCCGAGGCGAAAAGCGACAGAGGGCCATTGAGATGTTTTGAATTATTGATCAGTGCTCCCGAGGAGTATGGTAGATTTGTGGTGTGCAGCATTTCATGCGCTAGTTGCCCGAGTGGATCCGGTTCCGCTCTGGCAGCACTTAATCTCTGTGCATATTTCATTCACACGGCCCGGAGACTTCTCGCAGTGGACTCGAGTTCGGGTTTTGAAGCACGTTTTCATGTTTCACATCGTCCAATCTGCGATGGAAAGCAAAAGGAAGTTTAGCTACTGAACATTTGAATAATGTGTGAAAATATGAATACATCTCCTTTTGAAATCGCTTTTATAGCTTCTAAGAGCCAAATTGTGAGGGGCAATTTGATTTAATCTCGTAGACTGGTTGTTGAAGTTAGAAGCATGAAGCTTTCAGGTTTTCACGCCAATTTCCTTCGTTTTGCTCGGTAATAAAGCATCTAGTGTAGATTGAACCTCGAAATATTTTCAAGTAACCGATGAAGAATGTCGAATGGTCATTAATATGAGTTTTGCTGGCCAAAGTGTCCAATGATATTGCAAAAATATTCGACCAAAGTAAGGCAGCTATCGGTTAAATGATCAAGGGCTACGGAAAAGAAGGTCGTATCCATCATATTAAAGCTCTTTGGCTCAAGAAATCAACAACGAAACGAATAAATAAATGTAAAGTGAATATCTTCTCAAGAAACCTGCCTTCAATCCGCCTAAAATATTCGACAAAAACTAAAATCAGAAGGTAAAGAACTCTCTGCTTGGAAAAGCTTTTTCTAGTCATGGTGACTCGAAAGCTGACCAAAACTTGATTAAAGAAAAAGTCATTCAAGACTGACTTGAGAATGTCTGAGAGATTTAGCTTGTTCTAAATCTGTTTGGTTAAATTTTTTCTTTTGTATCAACCATCCCTACGTACAGCAAAACTATTATTTACACATCTTGTGTAACGTTTGTGACATAAAGTAAATTTTCCATCCTCATATTTCGTAAAAACTTTTGTGTTCTTGGACAAAACTTCTATTTGCTTTCCGCTGTACTTTCTTTTAGGTCACCTTAGATCGCTGCCGGAACGTTGTAATCCGGAGCGACACAAGAAAACTCATCAACATCTTCGCCTTGCTCATCCGGTTCCGACCGGACGATGCTGCTCCAGGAGACAACATTTCGATACGGAGCGCGGCCGTCACGAAACATTAGTGTCCGTGTGTGTGTGTGTGGCGTTGTGTGCAAATCCGTTAAGCCTTTTATCAAACAGTTACCTCCAGCATTCAGCCCGCAGCCGGAGGACCAGCCCAGGAGTACAAGGTGTTCGGATAAATAAAAGTTGATTGCTCGACGCAATGCTACTCTCCGTCGGCTCCACGTCACACACACGCTGGAGTTTATGTGAAAATCCTTCCCCTGGTTCGCAAGAAGCACTCTAATAGGTGGACTGCCCACTGGCCCACCGCCACCTCCCGGACTAACTAGCCTCTTGGCAGTGCAGCCCCGCAGAACAGGATATTGAACGGGTTGTTTGTTCCGGGGATTTTGTGCAGGAGAGGAGAAAAATCCTGACCGAGCCGTCGTCACATCTCGGACGCTCCTCGGTTGAGATGTGATTTTCTGCTTCGCTCTACCAAGCTGACGGCCAAGTGCATTGGACATTTTCTCCCGTTCGTTTTGCACGGTGCACGTGCAGCGACACGCAGCCACGGCCACGCGCGCTAATTCCATCGCCACGTGTAGAGGGACGATGCCGACTTCTCGAGGGTTTCACCCCCCCGCACAGATGAAGGCAGGTTCTGCGACCTCCGGATTTGCTGAGCAGGGATTTGCATTCGTTGCATTCGAGATGTGCCGATGCACCACTAGCTATCATGCGCTATCCAAGGGCGTTTGGCGAGTTCCAGAAGACCAACCAATCTGAGCTTGGCGAGCTCCAAGGTACTATATGATGAAAAGTTTTCCACCATAGTTATTCCAAATACCGCTTGGAACCAGGTGTGTGTGTCGGCACGGGACGACCGACGGGATAAATGATATCGAACTAATGCGACGAGTTATCGCCATTCTGTGGCCGGGGGTTTGCTCGTTCTTTTTCCGCTGTTTGTCGATGCAACGGGAAAGGACTCTCGAGTGCTTTCTTTAGCCCCGGCCTGTTGTGGGTTCGCTTTCGTGTATCGTCGTGTGGTTGACTCCTCGTGTTGGACCAAAATGCAACCCAAAGTTTCGGAGTAAACCGTGGTGCGGTGTGCCGTGGAAGATACAGGGAACAGTCGAGCACTTTGGTGCAGAACCAGTAATTGGGTTGAATTAATAGAGCTACCTAATACACTTGGTAACTCTCAACGCGTGTCAAACTTGGCCCAGCGCACAAGCACCTCGTCTTTAGTTCATCCTTTTTCTTTTACTTAACCACCCTATCGCGGTACTTTATCGCGCACCTTGTCGAGTCGAGATGCTCGACAGCATTAAACAAACCCGGGGCACCGTCTGCACCGTCGGGACGGGACGCGCAATTAAGGACAGGCTATCAGTTGAACAGCCCTTTTCGATGCCCTCGAGGCGCCAACCTCTCGAGAATGATAAGCCCGCCCCGCTCGGTGGCGTGTGTGCGTCATTTTTTCAATGGACCACAACGGGGGCTTGCGTAAGACGATGGCTGGCGATCTTAACGCGGCTTAACCACACGGCACAGCGGCCATCCTGGCGTGCACTAATTTGAATTGTAGAGCACCAGCCTGTGTGTTTCTCATGGCTGGATCGGAATAATCGGCATGTTAATCGGCATGGTCAGCTGTTGCCGGTCTGATTGTTCTGACCCCGGCGATCGAATCTGCGACCATCCGAAAGTATCAACCGACTTTACGAATGTTATGCTCGAGTGAGCGAACATTGTGCAGAGCGCGAGGAAGTAACATTCTATTGGAATGGAGACTCAGTGTCTTCCGCATTTATTACTCCGATATTAACCGAGGCGCGATCGGCGTTCCGAGCCATTGGAGCCAATTGGGGGGTGTGAAGGAATTAAAAATTGGTCTGTCACCCCGAACAGAAGCTCGGAGCGTTTCTACCGTAGAACCGCATACTCTCGACTCGACGTGACTGTCTTGACTTTGCATGTTTTAAGACGTGGTCCGGGCTTTGAACACTACTCACTCGCTCCACAGAGCATCGCTCGCTTGGGACAGTAGTTTGCAAGCCATTAGCCGCCGCCCCCCCCACCGACACACCCACGTGTCGGACCGCACAAACTGCCTATAATTGCTCTGCTTGCTCTGCGCGTATGCAAATCAACACCCGGGTCGTTCCCGGGCGAGCGTGCCAGAGATCCGGTGCGCTGAGTGCCGAGGAAACTATGACACGACGACACCGGAGGACGGTGTGAGTCATCAATCTGTGTCATGTTACGAGCCGGCGGCGGCAGGTTCCAGCCACTTGATGCATCTGGAGCAATGTTTTGCACTGGCAGTTCCCAAGAGCCACAAGAAGAAAAAGGGCAACGAATCGAGGGAATTAACTTCGAATTCGATTACACCCGCAGCGCACCGTGAAATGTAATCACTCCCTCGCCCGCTCCCGCAAGCGATAACGACATTCGGGGCGGACGAAGCAGGACATTTATCTCGGTTGCCAACGATCTAACCCCTTTCCCGTGGAAGAAAAGAGGCGAACTATCTCTCTAGAGCATGGCGCGGTACCATAAATCTTCAAACTAGTGCCGACCGCCGTCCGCGTAAACAGATCGTTGACCGCGGGCGGGACGTCTTGCCGGGACGTCGACGGAAAAAAGGTGCCATAAATTTTGTAAACCAGAGTTGCAATCACTGATAGAAACGCTTATCGATCGAAGAAGCTCATGGCGAAGCTGATCCCGCCGGGGCGATAGTTGGTACCTTTTACACCGGGGCGATAGTTGGTTCACGTTTGGTTCCGTTTACTTTGGCGATAACTGCCCATTAACCGGAATGTGTTTATCGATCAGCGCACTCGACATTCCGTCGCGCTATTTTCGCTATCGAAAGCACTGAAAATGTGACCTCAGAGCTCAGCTTTAGTTTCTGGCCCGATAACGATCAACGCTAACGGTATGGATTTTTATTGTGGAAAGTGCCCCGACGGGTGCCCCGGTTTTCCCCCTGCACAGGTTTGTCCCATTTTCGCGCACACACCACCTGGCTGCACCTGGCACGATAATTACAGTCAATTTTGTCCGAAATTAGCCTACGGGGCGTTTTTTTTCCCCAGAAACGGGCAGAAATTACCGAGCACGCCTCCCGGAGTCACGTGTAGTAATTTCAGAGCGACCAAAAGGGAGTAAGCGGAACCGTATACCAGGAAGGTTCCGAAAGTAAATCAAACAAAGCGCCGCCGTCGGAAACGTTGCGTGCGTAATCGAAAAAGGCTCGCGCCGATGACTCTTATGCTGTGCTGTCATCACAACAACACACGGGGCCGACAAAAAACCAAACAAACAACACGCCTTTCGGCTGGAAATGGAGCAAACCGAAAAAAACGGCCAGAAATTTCCGAACGATCGCGAACGTGCCCGATATGATCGCTTCTCACCGCTCTTTGCGTTCACTCTCTCACAACTCAGCAGCATCCAATTCGGAGTCGGAGTCGCCCACAGCCGATCGAGTCTGGCGATCCTCCGACGCAATTCGAGTCCGAGTTTGATAACATTTTC
Organism: Anopheles cruzii; assembly: GCF_943734635.1. Taxonomy (NCBI): domain Eukaryota; kingdom Metazoa; phylum Arthropoda; class Insecta; order Diptera; family Culicidae; genus Anopheles; species Anopheles cruzii. The sequence goes on along the minus strand of NC_069145.1, from coordinate 4,006,407 downwards.
AGCGACCATCGCTCGCCTTTTTTACGACCCCAACCGGAGCTCCGACCCCTCTTCTGTTCGGAGTTTTGATTTCACTTTCGTGAATACATTATCGTATCGAAGGACGTCTGGCAGCAGCAGCAGCAACAGCAGCAGCAGCCGATGACCAAAATCCTGTTCGATCGGATCGAGGTGCGATCCGCCTGGATTCCGCCTCCTTCGACGAACACGTATTTTGGTAATAAATTTGCTTTGCTGTTTTGCTGTGATTACGACACGTACACACTCACAGAACCAACTCACAATCTCACTGGGCAGCAGCGGACGTTCCGGCACGTGCCGGTGCACAGCACTCGGTGGTGTTTGCAAACACACCGTGACCGCGCGATGTGGAGAATTCTTCAAATTCCACTATCGGTGCGTCTCGTGACGGCGACGAAGGTGTGCCGCGGGCTGCGAGGGTTATCACTCCGACTATTAATAACGTTATTCGCTTCCGTTCCGTTTGTCAACGTCAACGCAACACGCGCACGTCGCGTACGGGCCAGTGTCGAACAGAGAGTTAAAAGTTAAACCGTTTCCGACGACCGTTCGAACGAAACTGAATCGCGGCATCTCACGGGCTCGGGAAAATCCACTACGATCCACACGACTCGGCGAGTGTGTTTCTCACTCGCTGCGAGCGCGCTCTCACGCGCGAGACTCGCTCTGACAGCAGCAGTCACCGACGACACAAAAACTCCTGTTGGCCTTTTCGCTCGTTTGTTGCCGGGTGTTGCCGGTTTGTATTGCGCTTTCGAAAGCTCTTCGGGAGAGGAGCAGCAGCAGCAGCAGCCGTTTATGCATATGTTTTATGCTTTCAAGGTCAACCGCGACGATCGAGTGGTTCCCCCACGATCTTATCGACTCCGTCGGCCGAAACCCCTCTCCCCAGATTCTGCGAATGACACGTGCTTTCCGCGAGATGCACCACCCATCGAGAACGCCGAGAAGGTCGCCGCGAGGTCGCGCAGATTATGACAACAACAGGTTCGGTGGGTTTTTTAGTCTGCTGCCGTGCCACGGAGAAGCGTCCAGGTTAACGGTTGTTAAGTTGTTTGGATAGCCAGCGTCCGATGGGTGCAGAGAATTCAACGCCGGTCGTCACTGCTAGCTGACAATCAATCCCCGCCATCCCCCAGGGGTGGTCGGAGACATAATTTTAATCCTTTTCGAAGCGGAGAGTGGAAACTAGTGGTCGATGGCTATAAAAGCGCATGAAGCGCTGGATGAAGCAATGTTTGGTAGCTCAAGCAGCACCAAAACCAAAAAAACTTAATACCAGCCTCGTGTTGGTGTCTCGCCTCCCGCCGGTGGTGGTTGCGATTTTAGTTCGAAAGTTTGTTCGTTTGGTCATGGTTAACTTCAAAATTGGATGCTACAAAACTGGTTCACATCAAACTGTGTCCACGCCACTGGCACAGCGAAAAAAAACAGAAGCTTTAATAGTACCACCGATAAAGTTGTCCACAGTCTGCACCAGAAACGATTCATTTAGCTCGGACACGGTGGCAACACGGGCTTCCAGGCTTCTGGTAGAAATAGTTTCTCCAACAAACTTTCCATCTCCAGTCCATCTCCGGTCGTGCGCCGTCAGCAAGCGAGGATTCCGATATCGTTTCGCTGGGGTGTGGGTCCTGGATGGACTTGGCTGCAAATGTGCAGCAATACGATGGGGCGCAGTCATGTGGCAGAATCTAATTGACCAATTCTGCTGCTCAGCTGCATCCGACACTCCGGCTTGGCAAACTTTGGTGGGGTCCTTTCAATCAATCGGTTCGCACGAAAGTTTATTTACTCGATCACCGAGAGCTCGTGAGAAGCTTGGCCAATGAGGTGAGAATGTTGAGATCACTTTTGTCCGCTCCGTAATATCCGTGTCAGCGACTAAACTTTTGGAAACCGATCCCCTTTTCAACCCTTCCCAATTTGGGGACCCCCTTTTTTCATGGTTCTTAAGTACACCCTGTCCCAAAATGAGCCCGCTACCCGTGTAGTAGATATTAGAAAGTTTTGTCCACCTTTTCAAAGTAAACACACAGCGCCACTTTCGGCGAGGATTTTGGTCACAGAAACAGCACCGTCAGCCAGGCAAGGGGATGCCCCGTCCGGTTAGGGGTAGCTAAATTAAAAAATTCAGCGAACCGAACAAAACGGGCGAAAACTTTGGGACAAGCAGACCGTATTGTGTCAGCTTGTCAACCGACCGTGACCAGTTTAGTCAACAACCTCTGCTGCTGTCCAACCTTCTCCCTGAACTCGCTCAGGATGATGTTAAGAAATTTGATAAATTCCAATTGATTAATCTCAAGCTCAACGGGTCCGGAGCTGACGACTTACCGCCCAGGAATTGCGGAATCTCCGTGAACTCTCTCCGAAGCTCCGAAAATGCCACCGAAAATGGTTGTGGATGATTGATAACAACGGGAAGGGCCCATCGGAGGGCAGGTGGGGTTCGTTGGCCGGCCGAGCACGGAAAGACTTACCTAAAATGGGAAGAAAAACGGAAACGGAAAATGTCAGTTTGTGGAACTTGCTTTTGTTCTAATTTTTTTGAACAAAAATTATTTCTTTCGCTGCTTTCGCTTTGCTGAGTGCCACAAGATCAAGGCAACTTGTTTTTATTGTTTTTTTGCCTCTTCCACTTATTCCACATCTTATGCTTCGGTTTATGAATTTTCATTCGTAAAATATCAAAATAAGAAACTCGTTGCTCGTTATTCAACCGATCGGAAAAGGGTGCAGCGTCGTTCAATTTTATTCCCATTTCTTGGGTTTTTTGTAATTTTTTAACATTCAGTTGCCCTTTTTCGAATTTTTCTCCGTCTCAGTATCCCTTTCTGTATCGAAAGTTTTGCTCCCGCCCCGTAGCTCATCAATTTTCATTCAACCAATTCTCGGGTCGGGATCGTTTCTGCCCGTCAAACAAAAACAAAACATTGTGAACCTCAACAAGATGACAAAGTAAGACGATCGTCGTCATAAAAGCCAAAAAATATCGTCAATGGACCGCCCGGTAGTAATAAAATCCCCGTGGCCGGTGGCGGTGTATCGGAAGCGCGATGTACCGGCGTAGGTCGTAAAGTTATTTTATCGTTTCACTTTCCTACCCCAGCGAACTACGGACACAGAGGCCCGTTTTATGGGGTTTTCATTTGCACTTTTGCTTTCTTATTAACCCCGGCGGCATGCACCGGGATGCATGAATTCATTTACGCGTGCCCCTTACACGATCGTAAACCGTCCATCCGGCGTGATAATCACAATCGTGTGGCGCACACGATAGTGTGTCTGTTGGTTCATTACGTTTCGCACGGGGCCGCTGATTGGGCGACCCCTCGGCGGCGTGGTTGTGTTGCGCATAATGATAAGGAAGAAGTCTGTGATGGGTCGACATGGTTGGTTTTCATGTAATATTTCGTTCCGTTCCGTAGGAGGGAGAGAGGGAACGAACATAGAACCCAGATGACAGCGGGCACACGAACGCGGGAACCGGACCAAAAATAAACTGCAGACAAGCGGACCGAAATGTCACAGGGAGTCCTGCTCCCCGCTGACAGCGGGACACGCTGAGGGACACGAATAATGCAAATTCCACCGGCGTCCGTCAACAAGTCCCAGACCCAGCAGTGTCCGGCTGGCGTCCAACAGGGCACGAACGGTTGACGAATGAAACAATCAGCCACTCGAAACAGCGAGTGGAACAGCGTGAAATGGAAAAGTTTTCCTCACGAGGACACCGTCACTGTTCCTTGTTCCCAAGCGGACATCATCACGTCCGATCGGTGAAACTTTGCGAAAGGGTTCTTGGGCAGCAACACACAGACAATCAGGCCGAAAGCTAGTTTATTGTGACGCAAGTGACACAAGAAGAACTCATAAGAGTGTCACAAGAAGCTTTAGTGTCGCTATCCGGTCGACAAACGGGTTTTGGCTGCATCGAGTTACCTTTTTGGCGGCAAAAAGGCGCTTCCAGCAATCCGATCCTGCGTCTCGCGGGCCGATAAGGAGGGGAGTCAAGAATAGTTTCGAGCATCGGTGGCCTGAATCTGACCATTCCAATTCTGTTTTTGCGATCATTTAGATACGATCGTTAGCGTTCTAATTTTAAGCTATTTAAGTTTTACGCCATGATCCGATCACGTTTGGGTTTGTTCTCCCCAAACAAACCTTGGAGTGGCGCCGTTATGAGTGGCCACTAATGTACGTGACCCCAGAACCGCTCACGCCTAGCAACACTTGATCGATTAAAATCTTCAATCACACCGAATCCGTGGATGGTAAATAAATACGTTGTTGAAGCATTCCCAGTCATTAACCTTCAGCGCCGTTGGGACGCACTTTGCATGCCTAATTCCACGAAATGACACAATTTAAAGCTATTATTTTTAGCCACCGTCCGGGGTTTCTAAGAGGTCGTCCTTGTGAATCGTCTTTTTGGGACCCTTTTTGTAGTTGGCGCGACAAAAAAGGCGCATCGCCGCCGCCAGGTTGGTCTGACTCACCTTCAGCAGGCTGGTGGTCTGGGAGTCTAAAATTAGACCACTAGTGGTTCAAGTTCGGCGCCACACCTGCACCACACTAAACAAGCCTCGACTAACCTAGAGTGCTGCGGTGGCTAGTTGCGTAGTCCACACGCATGCCGCGGTTTGCGCCAAACGGCAACCGCCGGGACCGACGTGCCACGGGACGTTAATGTATTCGGTGGTGGTGACGCCTTCCGCAGTGACTGGAATCGGAAAACAAATCAAAATCGGCCGCCGCCACCAACCCGGTCACTGGCCACCCCTTATAACGGACGCAAGATGAATCGCACGAAGGTAATTAAATGGGGCCGGGCCGCGGTGTGTGTGGTCACCGTCCACACCGGCTAATGTAATCGGTAATCGCGTGACAGCAGCGCGACATTGATAGCCTAGAGGCACGTGGGACGTGGGACGCGGGAGACAATCAGTTATGTCCATCGGAAGTCCATAGGTCGATAAATTTAAAATCCATTAAAATGGCCTCGACGGCAGAAGCAGTGAAACAATTGGTCGTTTTTTGGCCACGTAGCCCGCCCCCAAGGTTAGGCACACAGTGGACCTTCACGCAAATTGACGGTAGTGACTGTGATTTGAAATATTAATGGCGCCAGCATTACCGTAGCATAAACTGGATACAATTACACGAAAACAACACTTCCAAAAAGCTCCCCGAAGCATGACGCACTGGACTAGCCTCCAGCAATAGTGGTCTAATTTTAGACTCCTTGACGGAGAAATAGAGTCGGGACCAGACTAGTATTAGCGGCGGCGATGCACCTTTTTTGTCGCGAACTGAGACGACCGACCGAAAAGGGGCTGCGGTGCTAATTTGCGGTGTGCGAAATGCACCTAATTTATGCCTCCGAAAACCAGCTCTTATCTGGCCGAAAGAGTCGCGAAAGAGTTAGCGAGGCTCCAAAAGACGAATCGCAAGGACGACCTTTCGGATGTCCACACGATGGCTAAAAATAATGGCTTAAAATAGTGTCACCGTAGTAGTCGGAGACCGGCTGAAGGTTAACGGAAACGAACTGAAACGAACCCGACGGAACCAAAAATCTGGAACCGCACCGCGCCGCGTGCCAAAAGTGGTAGGCTAATTGATTTTTCGCATAATAAACGGTGGGTCGGCCCGTGGTCCGTGGAGAGGGTGGAGGCGGCATTAAGCCGTGGAGACAATTTATCATCGCATTTGCGGAAGCCGCGGCGGACGGTTTTGGAGGCCTATTTTCATTCTTTGGCAAAACTTTGGTGATAATTAGAAATCAAGTTTTTGGGGTTCCGCGATTCGGCGGAACCGTACTTTTTGGCGGAACCGTACTTTTCGGTGGAACTTAACACATTCCGATAGCGCCGTGGTACAACTCGGTTCGAGTACGCTGCGTAGCTGAGCCTCGAGGAGATTTAACGCCTTTTCAAATTTTAAACACACCTCTTTACAGCTCTTTGGCGGTGTTTAGAAGAGGGCTGAGAGGACAAATCCGCTAACATAATTATAACAGAGAGTTAAACAGCAACCAGTAAACTCTGTATACTTTCGACCCGCTTGCTCTTCAGGTTATTGTTGCGCCATCATCCTTATGCTTCGAGTAGCGTTTAATTATTTTACTGCCATGCCTCTGTTATGATCCTTATTATGTGTTCATCACTTAGCGTATGCCAAAGTTATGGCGGATTTCGTGGAATAACGTAGCCCCAAGCCCTTGGTTCGGTTCCGAAGTTTGATGAAGTTGAAAGAGAGAATTTGTTTTAAATAATCATCAGTTGCCTGAAACAGCTCATCCTGCTAAAAATGAATGATTTAAAATAAAAATATTGCCACAAAAAAACCTCAATAAGATTTGATGGAAACGATTTCAAAACAATAGTATCGGGGCCCAAAAAATCTTAGCAGCTCCAATACTTGAATATTTAACATAAATTTCCGAGACGTCCTTGCGTGCGCATTGGCAGGGATCAAGTAAAAAAATCCGCAATCGTCGGACCGATCAGGTGTCTTCACCGGGCCGCGATCGATTCGCGATACGATTGCGAACACCATGTGGCCAAACCCAAACGACCATGTGCAACAACGGTGCAGCTTGCGCCACACCTCGGCCCGGTCCGGTCTGGTCCACGGGACGGCACGAAAATGACTGATGGAGCGGACGGACTTAAGTATTCCGCGGCGCGTTGGTCACTTTGACATTTTGACGCGCGCGATGCATCGCAATGCATCGTAGCCGGGCAGGATCGGAAATGGAAGAAGGGAAGGTTAGCTTATCGCCAATACATTTGTCAGAAAATTAACTACGTGCGGATGGCGATTTAATAGTCGCAAATGCATTGCTCACACGCAGACACACGGGAGAAGCGCGCTGGCGCGACCAAAGTGCATCATCATTTGCATGTGGCTTTTTTGCTATTTGCCCAGCAGTGCGACCTCCCACAGCAAGTTTCCGTCGCCGCCGCCGCCGGGGAGGTCTTCCTTTGTCTGGGCCCTGCGTCTCTCGTCCTCGTGTCGCGCGGAGGGCGTTGGGCTAAAAATAGACATACCGCGAACGCGAACGTTATTACGACTGTGTAACGGCTGCAGTTATTGCATTCCTGCGTTGCGACCTATCAACCGAGCGCGCTAATCCGAGCATGACCATCTCTCTTCGATTTAACTAGCCAGTGGACACTGGCGTAGTTACACTTACTTGCATAGTTAACGCCGACCTTTTCCTTCAGGCTCTCGGTGAGGTTGGTGCGGGCCGAGTCGGTCGCGAACGGTGAGTAGGTGATGTTTTCGTGGCGGAAAAACTCCGCCATCGTGTTCATCAGCAGGTGGCCCGTTTGTGGGCCGGCCACGTTGTAGTAGCTCTGCCGGTCGTAAAAGTACACGACGCGCTTCCACTTGAAGCTGGAACGAGAGGAAGATACAAAGAAGCCATCAGGCACGATGAGGAACACATTCAAACCATTCAAATGGCATCAACCCCCGGGGGGGGGGGTGCCAGGGACCCTACGACTTTCGCTTTTCGCTCACATGGCACACGGTTGGGCACGCGGGGAAGTTATTCTGATTAGATCGTTCGATGGCAAACGATTCTTGATTTATTTCTTTTCGTTTGGAATTGACTTTCTGGAGCCTGTCTTCGGACCGGTTCGATACAATGAGGTGTTGTTGGCGGAGCAACTGATAAGAAAACTCATTTAAACTTAGCTGAACAGCATCGGGAAAAGATACGCTTCAAAAATAACTTAAATATTGTCAGTAAAAAAAAATACGAGACGACGAAAAAGGCCAGCAAGAAGTATGAATGAGAAAACTTCCAATCTAAATATGACTAAAGAAACTTTATGCCTTTACTTTACTATTGTTGAATCATTTGAAATATATTACTAAACAAATTATTATTGAATTTAAGAATTAAGAATTATTTCAATTTTATTTGTCAGATAATTACGACAACTTAAGAGAGTAAAAGATATTTAAAATCAGTCAACAAAAAGAAATGACCCCCAAAAATAAACAAATCACCAAAAAGTGTTACACAATATGCTTGTTCTTCGTTGCGGCAACGGAGAAGCAAATATTTCACCCCAAGCCTCAACGCCTAAAAATGTGCCAATTCATGCAGATCGATAAAGGATATCTGCAAATTGACACGAACCACAATCTTCCATTAACGGCACGGTCCGTCGCGAAGATGCTCTGGCCAATGGTTTTAGACCAGGCAGTTTATTGCTGAAAAGTGCGTGTCACGCTCCGGGATCACCCTATACTCACTGGCGGATGAGATCGATCATAAAGTACGCCATCCGTTTGAAGCTGACCAGCCCGGTGCGGATGAGCATGTGGAACTCGTGCTCGCAGCTCGTTTTCGGTTCCTCGAAATCGAAGGTGTACCCGGCACCGGTCAACACCGGGATGCCATCGTTGTAGATGTAGCGGGCGATTCGGGCCACGGGCGCTGCGAAAGGACACACGAGAAACGTTAGTAGTGAAGGGGTTTCATTCATAATTCTCGCTGAGAGTAACGCTTCGTAACGGCCCTGTGAGTAACCGTGGTTCATGTAGTGGATGGAAAGCTCCGAAAGCTTCAGGTTAGCCAGGTTCTGAACCCACCGCACCCGTCGAGCGATGATGGAGACGCATGGTGCGCGATTCGAGACGGTCCGCGTGTTATTTATTGTCGTCCACCGCTCTCGGATGGATGGCGGATTAACGGAAATGGCTTCAAACGGCATTTATGGCCCCGGCTTTATTGCTGCGGTACAATTTGTGTTCGTACACAATCGGCGCTAAACGATCGTCCGGTGCCCTTCTTTTTATGCTGATCGCTTGGGAGAGAGTTTTTACGACTTTATTTGGGTTTTGGATTGAATCTTGTTATGTGAAAGACGCCATTAATTTGAATGAACCACATTACAAGATGTGTCCCGTACAGGCAAGCGACAAGTTGGGATCATGTTTTCCATTCGGAGCAATGTCTTTGTTCGAAAACACGAAATATTTTGGATAACAAATCAATGAAACTCAACAGAAAAATGTTGTTTACGAAAACCTAACCATATTTTCCAGCTATGTGAGTCCTTACCGAGTGCAAAATCACAGGTCGGGCCCAGGATAAGGTGACCGCACACCTCGCTCCCCGTCCCGTCCATCGCCATCACCGTGGCCCGGGCCTGTTCGCACCGATCGTCGAACGGAATCCAGCGGATGGAAACGTTGCGCGGTATGATGGCCCGCTGGCGGATGTCCGCTTCGGCCTTCGCCAACACCGGCTGAACCCGGGGCAACGAAACTTCGAAGCTTGTGTTGGCCGGCATGATCAGGACCACTCGCAGCTCGCAGTTCCAATCGTCGCCGGCCGACGAAGGTGACGTCGATCGGACACAAATCGCTTCGCACGCTTTTCGCTCCAACCGCCGACAGCCGGCTTCGACCGCCGGTGGAACGATGGAGCCGAAGCCGGCGAACAGGACCATCACCAGCAACGCTCGGCACCAACTTTCGTCCTTTTTCCAGCTCAACCATCTTCGGAGTAGCTGTGGTGGCGGCGTTGAAGGCGGCGACTTCGCGGAACAGTCTGTCCTGGCGGGCATGATTTCGCGGCTCACCGGAGCCACCATTCGCCTCGCCATTCGTGTTGGCCACCGACCGGCCTGCGTCTCCGCTTAATGCGATTTCGTGGTTGCCGGCAATCACATTGAACGATATGTTGCCGTCGTCGTTGCCGCGGTTGGCTGCAGGCTAAAGGTCGACGTGTAACCGATCCCGTAACACTTTGCCCGAACGATCACAACGAAATACCGGAACACGACGCGTGACGCACATTCAGCCTTTCGCACCGGAGCAGGGCTGGCAACATTTTAGGATTATTTGCGTAAACCATTTTACATTTTCACACACGCGCGGGTGCGGACACACAAACACAGTCTTTCGGTATCGCTTTGGCACTTTGGAATCGAATCCGGGGCTCGGAAATGAAATACAATTTTTTGTTGGCCCGTTTTTCTTCGGTTGGTTTCTTACACTTCGCTAAACCGCAAAACACCGCCGGCCGATGTTAAAGCTGGCCTTTATTTGATTTTTATTTACGAACGCGAACGCCGGTTTATGTGTTTACCTTTTCTCATTCCCTCCGCCTGTGCTGTGGCAATGGCAGTGGAACCAGGTGAAGCCTGGTGCTGCAGGTGTGTTGCCGAACTGTAAAAAATGGGTCAATAAAATCATGCTAAACTCGGTAAGACGGTGGTTTGTTTTTTCGAGGCTGCGGGGTGCGATTTGATGGGGCCAACTGGCCAACGGCCACCGTGTGCGAATCCGACCGAGAAACCGATATGCTTCCAACTCGATCACTGTTTATGCATTTCTATCGGCAGCCAATTCCTCCGCGGCCGTCGATTTCAACACGCTCCGCTTCACCGTGGCCATCGAGATGCCGGACGGAAAGAATCCTCTGCAATCACTCGCCGGGCCGTCACGGTGCCGGTATTTTAACGGTTAATCCTGGCGTTGGGTTCGAAGGCGGCTTCGTGGCTCCCTCGAACCGGACGGCCCAAATACACACACACACACACACACGAAAGGATGCCAATCAGGCGGAGTGCAGAAGAAGTGCCGATTCCGGCTAATTAAATCCCCTGAAGATAGATTACAGATCCTCGCGGCAGGCCACGCTTCCCATGGCTTTAACTGACACGGGCGTCAGTGCGAAACCGTAACAACCCGCACCCAAACCGTAGGCCGTTGCTGCCGCCGGAAGGTAGTAAACTTTATCTGGGTCTGCTTCACGCACGGCCTTCGTAGGATTTTGCGCCTTCCAAGACACAGAGTTTGGGCGGTGGCAGAGATGATAGACTTAGCGCTGAGAGGATTTTGTGGCAGCCGACCTAAAATAAGGGCGAAAGAAAGAAGACAATTAGCTTTAGCTGCGATGGTTCCGTGGGCATATTTCGGGCGAATAATAAAACAAAACAAAGGACCGAAATTTGGCGGCTTTTCTTTGGGGGGGGAGGGACCGCCCGTACGATGCGCCGACATTTAAATAACGAGAGCACCAGAAGCCTGGTTATCTGTTGCTCCGAGTCCGAGACTGCCCGTAGACGGTGCGATACGGCGGAGGATTATCAAGCTGAAGCTGAAGTGGTTTCCTAGAAAACTGTCTGGCGCAGCTTACGAGCAAATTCCTACTACGATTACGCTGTGGGTCGCATGTTCGAGTAGTCTCTCTGTCTCTCTCTCGCTCGTCGGTATGAGTATTTCATTGGTTATTGTGTCATCTTGGAAAATGATTACCGGTTCCGGGTAATATTAGGTCTCCGGGGGTTATGAGATCTCTAGAGCACATGGGCTGAAAAGTTTCGGGACTGATACATTATATGTCGCTTTATCAGACACAACAAAACGAAATGTTGGTTTGCTGATTTCAAATGTGGTCGTAGAGGGATAATCCAGAACGCCTCGGACGTCCAAATGAGGCCGTAATACTAAAACAAAATAAACCACAAAAATCCGATCACTTCGATCACTTTATCACTTCGATCTATCACTATTTATCACTTCGATCTATCACTTTACTCTGGAATCAAAACGATCGTCATCTGAGTGGAGTGCCTCGTCCAAAGCAGCCGAAAGCTCAACAATCGACTGGAAAAAGAGTTAAGGCCTTAGTTATTTTGGTGTAATATTCATCGACTATTTTGAGAAGGAAAATACCATCTACGGTGAACTATTAGAGCGTTATTGGTGCGGCAAAGAAACATAAATTATTTCATCAAGTCAATCAAAACAATCAACCGTACTCGCCAGATTTGGTTCCCAGTGATTAATGGTTGTTCACAACCCCAAAAAAATGCGTACCGGTGGGGAATTGCGTCCGAATAAAGAGCTTATCGCTGAAGCTAAAGCCTATTTTGAGGCAAAAGATAGTGGCTCTGGAAAATGGCTCTTAAAGGAGATTACGTTGATGAATCAATCCAATTTTGAACGCGTTTTCTTTCATAGGCCAGGGGCTTTTCATTCCATGTGTTAGTATGCAGTGTAGTACAGAATAATTGCTTACACTGAAGCCGAATGCCCGTCGATGTTCACTTCAATCGGGGTTCTTTTGCAATACAGCAATATAAAAACGGGTCAATCACAGAAATTAAGCATTTTTGCTAGGAGGCGTCGAACATGAACTGATTGCAAAAAGGCCCGGACACAGCCTGGTGAACCAGGCCAAAATGACAACGCTCGACCCCACATCGCAAAACCGGTCAAAACCTATCTCGAAAATGTCGGATGATCGTTACTAAAGATAAAAAGTTCTATCGACACGGAATCGAGGAACTACCTAAAAGATGGCAGAAAGTAGTAGCTAACGACGGAAAATACTTTCATTACGGTAGTCCTACGTTTTGTTGTTGTAGTTAACCCAGAAATGCCGAATGAAAATCGAACTAATTAATTCAAACACCCAATACTTCTGTATTGTAAAATGCCGATTTGCTGAGGTATTTATATATGAAAAAACACGGTTGGATCGATGACAGTCCAATTACGGAAGAAATGAAATGATGCGGTCATCGAACGAGATCCGTTTTGGATCAGATCAATTAATTCGTAAGCTCTAACCAAACACGTCCGACACGATACACCCTTTTCAGGACGACCCCACCAGCGCCGCCATCGATTAGTATACTGTTCACGTACCGGTGTGGATCGCATCTGCGAGCTCCGAGATCATTGGGAAATCGATCCAAATCATCCCCGAGTGGCAATGGCATTTTTCGCAGGTGAACGCAACCCGCATATCCTGTTTATTCGGTCGATAAAATCTTGACCATAACCTTCAAAGTAAAGCGACCTTCAAAACAAACCCTGCAGTAGCCAACCGGCCTCTGCCGGTGTTCATAACTCTCCAAACACGGCACAACACGTCGGCGATCTTCGCGGAGGAGTGTCATTGGTGGTCCATAATTATCCTTCCCCCGGCCGGTTTCCGCGGAGTTTGAGTAAGCGGCAAAGATAAACACTTTGCTTTGCACAGCCGGGACCAGCGTTTTGGCCTTTAATTCTCGTTCTCGACGCTTTGGGCGTTAATTAATACACCAGACGCCAGGCGTTCGATTCTGATCGGGAACCGTCGCACGTAGAAAGGTGGAAACGTTTCCGCGAACACGGCGCGGTTTGTTTACACTAAACATCCAATAAATACCCGACGCACGACGGTGGATGAAGCGCCGCGAAAGGATGAAGAGTTCCGATTTGCTCGCCGGTGCGAGTGGCGAGCCAGTGAATTTGTTTAGTCCATGAGTGGAGTTTGCTTTGAAGTTGGGTGAATCTCTTATTCCCCCGAAACGTCTCGTATAGTGAACATGCACGGACACGGTGGAACTTGAAACACTCCACAACATCGACGAATCGACGAGCGGGACTTTATTTTGGCTCCCTGACTGCCCCCGGAACTGGGCGAAAATAATTAACGGCCGGGCCGTAATCGGGTTTACACAACACTTGAGCTCACAGGGGCTTTAGGTAAGAGTCTATCGCTCTCTCTCTCTCTCTTAAAGTAGAACCATTAAAAGGAAGGAAGATTTTAATCGCAGGCTTAACTGCACCCGTTCGACTTTCATCCATCATCGGGATCGGACGGGGAACCCCTTCGCCACTTCAGGCTAATGATTTCAGGATCCCCACGTTAGCGTCTGCTGCTGTTGTGAACTTTCCGGATCACCTCAGGGCACAAATTACTGCGCCATCGGTGCGAAAACCCCGTTCCTGTTCCGGTTTGTTAGTCTAGCGAAGCAGCCGGAAAAGGTTGTCGCCAAAAGCTGTTACACGGCACAAGTAGGTGACGTTGGCGTGACTTTTGAAATCCGTTGGCAGCAAGAAGGTCAAATTTCTGTTGGGTTGGGTTATTAAAGTTGTTGGCGAGGACGAAGCTTAAGCTGAATGATGCCATAATTTGTATCGCACCCGAGGGCTCAAATTGAAAGTGTCGCATAGACGGTCGGATAAAGTTTCAGTCTGTGTTCTGTGACCGAAACACTGAACACTCAGCTTCAGTCGGCTCGACAAGAAGTTAATTAAACGCATCAGCCTCGGTTCCTTGGTACCGGTACCGCAGAGCAAACTCTTTAAAGAATGTCGCTTGTATTTCATTTCCATTAAATCAAAATTATTAAAAGAATGCCCGCAACAAATTGGACACGCAAAGAGCAATTATTACTTTTACAACAATGCGCCTTTATCTAGAACACAGCCCCGGCTGAAATTAAAGTTACAAACATTATTAAGGGCCATCTGCGGCCCTACATCGCCGTGGATTAGAAAAAAAAGCCACTCCAGGTGGCCGGCATTTCGTTCTCTGTTTATCTGCCATGCAAAGTGAGGACCAGACTTCAAAGAACCAGAGCTGGTGGGACCGAGTCGAAACAAATGTTGGCCCGAGACAAATATTTTTCCCCGGCCAACGCGGCCGGAAGACCGGAATATTCGTCCGGAGGAGCAGGTCGCCCGAAGGGACCTGTTGTCTTGGAGAGTTTGGAAACACAGTTTTTCGGGTGAAAAACACATTACGCGAAGACAGCGACTTTGACGTTGACACGAGTTTACGCTGGAGGCTGCCGGAGGAGTTACATTTAGCAAATGGATTTCGAGTGTCTTGGGCACTTATCACTTATCGGCGCGCGTTCAATTATGAAAGAAAGCCACACCGCAACACCCACGGGACCCCGAGAAGGCCAATAACCGTTTGGACGGCGACAGTGTTCGTTCGTGGAACTCAACCCGTAAAACTTCTTGGCCGACAGAAAACTTGTCAAAACAACTCCCGGCCAACTCCAAGGGGTGTGTCTAGAAAGCCCCTTAAAAGCCCAATATCGAATTACGTAGAACTGCCTGCTGGAAAACTGAATTCCCGAGGACCGGTTGTTGAAGGTGTTGCCACCGGAACGACCATCAACGAGCGCACAATCGTGCCAGCCTTTTTCGCACCAAATGGTGCCCATTTTAAGGGGTTGAATTTCACTGTAAAGTTCACCAGGCAAACGGAAGCAGCAATCGGATGCTATTGCTCACCGTTGCACGGACGGCCTTTGGAACGTCAGCGCGAAAGGAAATGCAATCCAATCGAAGCCCGGGATGTGTTTTTGCCAACTCACTCGGAGTGGCCCCATTGCCAGGGCATTCCCGTCGGCAGCAACAAGTAATCCTTGGGGCCATTATTCGCTTCATTTAAGCCTGAAATTACATTCCAACGCTGGCTGGCTGGCTGGCCTAGCTGGCGGGTTTGTGTGTGCCATGGAAAATTCATGACAGGATTTTCCACAAAATCTTCTTCCCTCCGATCCGATCGGAAGACTGTCGTGGGAGATTATTAACTTAGCCTGTTATTGGCCTTCCCCCTTCCCGTTTTCGGAAGAAGAGTCCTCGGGAGAGTCTCCGGCGCGTTCCGGTGACCATTATTGATTGGCTGGCTGGTGCAGGTGGACTGGCTGAGCGATTCGTGTTGCCATTTCCGTTGGCGGTCTTTGCAACCGGCACGTACACGGGACTATGGCAGCCGGTTGATGCCAGCTTTCTATTGTGCCTGTGCAGTTGTGCGTGGCGATTGTCTACGAATCATGACATCGAGCATCGACCATCCTTTCACCGTCTTGATTCATTCGGAAAATATCGGAAGCCTTTGGAGTTGGAGTGCGGTAATACTTCTTCTCAATTGAACTTCTACTCTCTGCCAGAGCGAAACACATTCTGCAGCACAGTAAACGCACAATAAATAAATAAATATCGTTCCAGCGTAAGAGCACGTTCTCGTTAATTTTGAAGTGTGTCATTTGTAATCTCGATTTCAATTTACCTTCCTGGCCGACGATACACGCAATCCGGAGTTGAAAACCGGAAACAACAAACTAACCACTCTGAGCCACTTCTAAAGTTCCTTTTCTTTTGCGCTTATCGTTCAGCAAACGGGCTCTTCGGGAAGCGAGCAGAACTCTGTTACTCTGTTGGTAAGTAATCGTTACACAGGATAATCGCTCTTCCTGCGCTCGTCTAGGAGAGTCCTCGCGCGGGGTACCCTCTCGGGGCCAGCGCGTCCTGAAGGGAGACATCAATTTCCGACATGAGCCAGCAAAACGGGCGGCTAAGAGATGGTTGGGAAAACGATTCGTAAGTTGGCATCTTTTGCGCCCAACAAAAGGTTGGCGAAGGGAGTTTCTAAAGTGCTGATTGATTGGTCCGGCAGGTCCAATGTAAAAAGAGAGTTGCCCAATCCCTGGGATGGAGTGTGGCATTCGAACAAATTGTGTTTGCTGGAGTAGAAAATGGAGAACCGCGTGGCGTGGCATTACACAAAATACTGGATTAAATAGACACGCCGCGCAGAGGAAAACCAAAGTCACTAGTCACCGAAGCAAAGGTCGCCGGCGAAGCTATACAACCGTCATAATCGGGGTCAACCATCTCCGTACATTGATGCCGTAAACATGTTGTCTTCATGTAGTCGATGATGTTGCTGGCTGGCTGGCAAGTCTTTAAAAACAAACAACTCAGCTTCCTTTTTCCGCTCCGCTTGCGGATCCGGGAGGGATCCGAATGCGAAGTTTAATGCGGTCGACTTGTTGGGTGCACGTGCGGCACCGTTCTGGCCACGGCAAGCACGGAGCTGTTGTTTGATGGATCCGTCGTGCTGGCAACTCCGAACGGTGGCTGCTAGTTGAAATGCGGCCGTGGTGTCGATTTGACATCCTTCCGGGCAGTCGAGCACTCGCCGGAGCCCAAGGACAGTCGCTGGTGAGAGCGCACGCACGTGTTTTAGTAATTTATCGTGGTACGCTCAAGTAAGAGCTGCCCCTTGTTTAATCTGATAATTCATAAATATTACATTTTAAATCTGACCTTCAACGAATCCGTTCTGACAAAGAGATTTATAAGAAGTAAAGGAATCTTACCAATTAGTGTCCTCGCTGAAAGGAACTATTATCCTTATCCCTTAACCAAATGTGGGGCTTTATTTAATTTGCTTTCTTTTACCGCTTTGCTGAACTTGATCGGAGCAGAAGATTAGAACATACTTTTGATCCCGTGTGAGGTCTCTCGAGTGAAGATAATGTCAGTGTCACCAGGAAAGTCGAAATTTTCCGCAAACATAAACCACACACAGCACGGGGACACCACTTAGAACGAAGAAGCAACAGCTTACTTCTGGCGCGCCCCAACCGAAGAACTAATAACTCAATCTAGATGAGACAATTTTCACTTTCCGGTCCCCTACCCGTTGGTGGAGGTCCCCGTGGTGCCAGAGGTGGCAGAGCGTGGCAAGTTAATATGTGGCTCGCCCTTGGCGAAACGCGCCGTCTACGAACCACAAAGGGGTCCTCCTCCACCATCGGAATGTGAACGTCAAAGAAAATGTGTTGGCCAAGAGAAAAGGACGACACTGTCCATGACGCAGAAAGTTTCCGGATCAGACCAATGTGACAGGCCACTGAAATTGGGCGTAGGAAAGCGACAGGAATTGCTCTTATCGATGTCAGCATGATAATGTCCGCCACATTTTAAAAAGTATCCTTAGCTAATGTACCCGTGGTGAGAAGAAATAAACCCAGGAAGATAGATTGCTCATAAATTCTACTTTCCGTGACCCGACTTCCCTTGCCCGTGGTGGTAATGAGCTGTGTTAATCAAAATGAAAAATGTACATTTTATTCCTTTCTCTTATCGTGCGGCCCACAGTCGCGCGTGGTCTAGGGATGTTGTGCCCAAACATTTCGAAACCCACGACACGGTTCACCACGAAAAGGTCAGCCAATCGCTTCCGTATGATCAATGACCCCAATGACATGGGTTACTGACGCTGGAAAGCGGACAGGAGTCCCGAACCACGCCGTCCAGGATGAGGATGTCTGGGGCAAAAAAGTATTTCAATCGATCGCCATAAAAAGCCTTCGGAAAGGATCACTCTTGGCGGTAGAAGAAGAAATTTATTGCCGTCGGGGGTGAACGATTTTCGATCGCATTTGATTAAAACTGTACTTAAGACCCGGTGCAAAACCCGTTCTTGGGCGGCCGTTCAAAAGTTCTAAATAGAAAACTCTCCCCAATTGGTCCCACAGGAGGGCCATTTGGTGATAAATTCTAACCACATTGCGAATTCGCTTAAGGGTCTGCACTTGCAAAGGGTCGCCCGAGGCTTCGCCAAAAACCCGAATGGATGAGGGCATCCTAAAGGGAAATTACCTGGAATAGAACCTGGTTCGTTTTAAAGGTGAAAGATAAATAGAGCATAAATCAGGAGAACAAATAAGGGTTTGGGATTTGGCCAAAGCGAGTTCCCCGATAGCTGGAGCGTTCATATGAGTACATTTCTACACAACTCGCTAATTGGAGTGGTAATTAAAACGATGGGCTCAATATGAACTCCGGGGAGTCAGGAGTTTAGTAAATTACCCGATTATCGCATCGAATTAGGTTAATTTGCTAAAACACTGGCCGTGTTTTTCCTGCAACCGGTGACCAGACATCGATTGATATTCAACAGCTTTCCCATTTCCCGGACTCCAGCCGTGCGGAAGCTAGGAACTCAACGGATTACATCAAAAACCTGCTGGAAACCAACCCGCAAGAGCACGCAGCGCAGGTTGAATGGCAGAACTGCTGGACAGGGCCAGAGATGGACAGGGCAATTTATTTACGTGCCCCACAGATGGGTGGTATTTTTCGCGGTTCGCGAGTGTTCGATTGATTTCGCTGTTTATGTTACCGGGGCTTTCCGGGGCCGCGATTCAATTGAGAAATACCAACCGGACCCCGAAACCGGAGTGTTACATCCACTGCATTGCACGGAGATATTTCGGTCCTTCGTGCACAGGAAACCTCACAAGGGGTCGGCGAATCGATGGTGGGACCATTATTATTTTCTATCAATTATCGATAGTGCCCCGCTAGAGGCGCATTGGCGTCATAGGATGATGGTCTGCACCTCTGCTCTGCAGTTGACGACATGAGATCCCCGCAAGATAAGATAACCGATAAGTGGCTGGCCAGCAAGCCAGCTGGCCCGTTTAAGTATTATTGTGGTCGGCCCCTAGGGACTACACACGGTTTGTTGGGTGATCGTGGCATAAGTCGATGCTAAAGATAGAGCACCTGGAGCGATCACACACGCGGCCTGGTTGTGCTTAATAATGGGCGAAACATTATTTGGCCCCGTTCGGTGGCCGATAATTCAATATCACAGGGCACATTTCCGACGATTGTTTTGCAGTGTCAAGTTTTGGGCTCCCCTCCCGAAAAAAAGGAATACAACAACAGCTGTCGTTGGGCTTTGCTATCAACCGTCACCCACGTGAAAGCGCAATTTTAAAATTAACCACGGCCACAGCACCACGAGGGCTGGCCAAAATCAGTTTACAACATCACGATAAGCGATGCGGGTCCTGGCCGATAAAGCTGGAGTCTAAAAATGACCTGCCCCTCCCGGTCTGCAGGACGTGAGGCCGCTTTATGGCCGGCCTCGAGTGATAAGCGTCAGCCAGTGTCAGTGAGTGAAATCTTGGCGATGTCGATTGCCGTTCCGTCCGACGTCGGCAGTTTGGCAGCATCATGCCGGGACCGGGCGCTATCATCGGCCAGTTCGACTACTCGTCGATAGGAAGTAGTAAGAAAATAGCCATCTACGGATTGTGTGCCATCCATTGCTCATCATCCAGGCTCCCTCCTGGTGCTTGGTTCGCGTTTTGCCCACAGAGCGCGCGCGCGCGCCTGTCACGATTAGGTACCGTTGATATCTCTTATCAACCACTTCACACCGTTTCGATGGAGCTCAAGACACACTTCACTGGCCCCGGCCGGCCGGCCGTCCGGCTCTTGGGCAGCGATAAGCCGTCGTTTCCAGAGCCTTCGCCCAGCCACCGCTCAGCCGCACCTGGGGTAGGTCTAATAAATGGACGGCCAATGACGACGCCATCACACTCTTTCTCATTCGAGGGTTGATAACTTTCGTCAGAAGGGATAATGGGCACAGAGCGCGACCTGCGACATCTTCGGCTGTTGTGACATAGAAAAATCTAAATATGACGGTGCTAAATATAGGGTTTCTTCGAGTCGTTATCTGTAAAAATCAAACTGCCGTGTAACCCTCGCCGCACACGTCATGATACTATCATTCGCCGTCGAAATTCTACGCAGATATTTCAAGGCCGAGCGATAGCGTCGAATGAAGAAGTGGTCCTGCAGATTGCAAAACGTGACCTCTCATGTGGGGCTTTTCACAAAAAAACGGTCCCATCTGGATGTGGTTTGAGGGCAAAAACGATCGTTCCATCGTTGTGTATAAACAGTTTCTTTAATCGCCGACATAATGGCACCAAGAAGCCGGCTTATTTGTAGTGCTTTTTCCGAGGCCCGACCCGTACATAAATTATGCCCCGGTGCACTTCGTGACACGCTGCATAATGAGAAAGTGATTAAAACCGCATCAGACGTAACCGGCGAAGAAAGGGCGCCGAGCGCAAGTTGCATCGTTCAGGTTTGAAGGAGAACGTAACAAAGTTAAAAGCTCGGGCGCCGTAACCAAGGCGGATCTGTTGCTGCTCTAACGATCGAAGCGACCGACATTCGTTAAAGATGGCAGTTTTCTTTTGAGAGAACGTTTGACTTTAACTAGTTTGAAATTATTTTCACTATTACTAACAATAATAGAGATACTCACTCAATTAACGATACACCATAGCGAGCGATTTCAGCACTCATCACGAGAGTCACTAAATTTTAATTTTCCGCCCTCAGCACTTTCGAGCACACATCATCATCCACTTGGTTTTCTCATCACTCGAAACACCACTTTCACTAATTGCCCGCTCGGAACAACAACCTTTTTTTTCCTCCAATCAACCGATCCGCGACGGCGACGGCTGGAGTTCCAGCGAAAACGTCGGGAATGCACTCCCTCAAGCACGGACACGCACGCACGCACGCACAAATTAAAGGAGAAAATTTATTTTCCACCTGAATCCCGCCGCCGAGAACTAATGGAGGGAAAAATTACCAGAAGCAGACAATAAATCTTCACGGCACGGCACGGTTCGGAGCTCGGGATGCCGCAGGAATTTTTAAAATCACCAACCCGTACGCAACACACACACACCACACTGCCGATAAGCGGTGGGGCGAGAAAATTCAGTTGGGAAAATCCGTGACCAGCGTCACGAACGAACCCCGCGAGTGGCTCTCTCTCTCTCTCTCTCTCTGCCCGTCTGTTTTATGCCTGTTTACTTAAAGTTTTTTTCACGCACAACCCATTCACTATCCGGCACGAAGTGATTCTTTGCCAGAGGGGGGATCCTCTGTCCTCCACTAGCCTCCCGTGCGCCATTTTTAACTTTTCTCTCGGCCGACCGCGCGAGACGAACGATGGATTTATGTTCATCGCCGCCCCCCGACTGGCCATTCAACAAACGCGCGAGTATCGGATGACCTTCGAAACATGAAACATCAAGACGTTTTCGTCAAATCGCAGACGGCGGGGCGGGTGATCGATTCTGGGGCGTCGTTTGCTAGGATATGCTTCATGGGTTGGGGTTTTCTCTATTTTCCTTATCGGCAGCCTGATTCAAAACCGTTCAATCGGCCGGCATTTTATCGACACCTCGAGCGCAACATGCGTTGCTTCTTGGAATCGCCATGTTTTTTTGTCGGGTGCGTTATTAATAGCTCACCGGTCCATTTATCTTTTCGCTCGTTGAGGGTTGTGGCCACCGGCGGGCGAGCGTCTTATCGGTGGCCAACCATTTCTGACCGAATATCGTTTTCTTTCCCCGCATATCGTAGCAGCAGACTGCACTTTCGGTGGTTACGCGGAGCGCACCGGGCGATTTGTATGTTTTAGAACACGGTGTTCTATTTTTGGCACCCGTAAACATGGTGCCCTGCCGCCGAAACACCATGACTACCGCCACCGGCTGCTTGACGGCTTGAGAAATTAGCAAACGACGCTGATAATATTTTGTTGCTTCCCAGACACACGCTCCGTGTAATCGATAGATAGCAAATAACGGTGGATTAGAGACCGATAAGAACCGTAGACCAAGATCAAGACCAATCGAACTAGGTGAACCGTCGTGCTGTGAAAGGCGACACCTTTCGTTGGGGCAATCGATTGCTGGACTCTATTAAAGTTGAGTCCACAAACTAAATCGATAAATTGGCCACACGACGTACCATCTTGAAGCTTCGTACCATTTACCGGAACACGATTTGGAATGCACGAAATGAATTCCGGCACCGATTGGGCCAATTAGTTTCGCCCAACCGCAACCCGATTTCGATGGGCACTCGAAATGGAAAACGTTCGAAATGTGGTGGTCGTCAACGAACAAACCCCAGAGCGGTCCATCTCCGATAATGGGTACAAGCAATTGTTATTCAAAATGAACCATTTCTGTTGGGAGTACAGGGTGCGAATCCAGGGACCAACAACATTCCTTTAAAGTGCATCGCGATCGCTAGCGAACGCCACGTGCACTGTTTGCGTTCCAGTTCCAGTTCCGGATCCATCAGTTGATTGCGTTTCGATGCGATTGCATTACATCATCGTGCAACACTTTAATCAAATTGCTAGTGCTACTAGAAACACTTTTTTAAGATGAATAATTTGTTTGCTTTACATGATACGAATACAAATACCCGAAAACCTCCCCCACAAAGGTCCACCCAGCTAGACAATAATATTTGCGGGAACTGAGGCCTTTCACGGTCGCACGAGGGCAAAGGTTTCTTGAGTCCCGTTATGGCTATTTAAAGCGCCATTTAGTTTACTTTTCAATGGTCGACGAAAAAATAATCCCGCCCCGCGCCTGAAGATCGTTCGCGGCCTCACAGCAGCACAATTGTGTCCGCGAGCTGACAGACCGCGAGGCCCACTACCCGCGCCCGATACATGTCACAACAAACAGCGTTCTGATTGATTTTTGATGTCATTTACGTCAAGATGTCGCACCCACACCACTTGCGCGCAGCACTTGGGCACGGCCTCTTGGGTTTGGCCACAATATGCCGTATCGGATTCGATCGCGCACAATGAAGCCACAGTGATGTGGAGAGTGAGAAAGAGAAAAATCAAAGCGCGACGATGGCTCACTTCACAACAATTAACAACTGAAGACGTGCGAAGCGCGCGCGACTTACGAACGACGGTCGTGGCGTTGAACCGAGCACAATCAACCGACGCGACACGCGGAACACAGGTCAAGAGGCGCGGAAACACCGAGCATCCGGCCTCGCGAACTGACAGAACAGAACTGACCGAACGGAGTTTTCGCGTTTGTTTTCGTGTACCGGCGAAGATTCGCTTTCGTTCGCGAGGCCCGAACGAAGCATGCGCTTCGGTGATAGTGGTTCCGTTCCGTTGACGACGACGCTCGGTTCTAGACACACACACACACACACACCGCACGATTTGTTTGGAAGCAGGTGACGCGAAAAAAGAGGTTTTTATGTGACGTTCTCCGGGTGGGGGGCCGCCACCACAAACCGCCTCCGACGGGTGCCGAGGATTTCCGTCAACTCCGTCAAGATGACGTCACGAAACCGCCGAATCGCCGAGGGGCGAATCACTTTAATTTAAGCGCCAACGTTTTTCTCAGTCGCCGCCGCCATCTGTTGCGGTTCGGATTGCAGGAGAAAGAGTTGAAGTCGTGGTCGGTGTGGTCACCACCTTCTGTCAGTCAAACAGCGTTGGGGGGGGGAAGGAACCTGATACGGGCCACCGATAGCGCCGCCATCAAGTGGACTGGCAAGAAAATAACGCTCACAAACCACTTGTTGATTGCTGCCCGGAATGGTTCGACCGGCCGGAGCAAACACTAACGAGAAAGGCGACAATGTCTCGGCCCTCGGAGAGGACCACCTTGGGTGGCACTTGTGGATATGGTTTCGGATTACACTCTATCGTAAAGGCACCGGCACGGCAAGGACACGAGGGCGATAGGAAACTATCTATTTTATAATGAGCGCATTAAGCGATAAAGTGCGATACCCAAAAAACAAAAGTGTGGGCCATAAAATGGCCGGAATGGCGGATGGCAGGATACGTGCAAAAATGTCAAGCACGCCTTAACACCTGAAACCGACCGAATAAACGCGAAATGAAGCCATTGTTTCCATGCTGTTTCCGCAGACCATAAATCCGGGGCCAGCATCCTGTTTTTAGCTGAGCTGCCATGCGCCTCCATTAGCACCGGGCAATGTTCTCGGGCGTGTTCGTCCATCAACAACAACAACGGCACCGGAACACGTTTACGGTTCACGACCGCCATTAAAATATCGCCCGATGCCCGGCCGGCAATGGCCTGTTGATTGGCACCGGGACATGACTTCTGGGCGGCGGCGATAAGTCAAAGAGCGTTTTATTGTGCCACCGCACTACTGTACGCCCCGTTGCATACTAAACGGCCAATTAGCACAAACATGTATCTCGCCCCGGGACGTCGCCTACGGGGTGCCGAGGTTTGTGGGAATACGGTTACGGTTTATTTCGGGAACACAGGTGCGTTGCCAAAATGGGTATTCAAAAGTGTTTGATTTTAACGCGATTGGAATCAACATTGTAGTGCGTAACAGGGATGGACACATTTTGTCAACCTTAAAAGATAGTTTTCATCGAAAACAAAGGACAAAAATATTGGTGGTGCTTCCTGCGCAATTTAATGTTTCGCCTCAGCTTTAATGGCCCAAGAGTTTCGTTTCGTTTTGCTCAACGATGATTAATTTAACGCCCATCATCATCCCGGTCCACTTCCGGATCATAATCTACGCACCATCCATCACTTTTCCGGGGAATCTAAGATTAATAACATATTGTGTGCTCCAAACCGCATACTTTCGACCACTTGGCGCGCGCACGCCATGACGTGTACCTCGTCTTCTGCACGGCCTGCTGTGTGCTGCTTCCTTCTGGCAACTCCTTCGCCTTCGTTGGGCCAGCTCAACTGTTGATGCTTGATGCTCAAACTTTATTCATTACTTTTCCATTATAATACTTTTAGGTTTTGGGATAACATGTACCATGCCCACTCGTCTCGAAGAAGCGTTCTCAGAAGTGGTTAAGAGTCGCTTTGTTTTTAGGGGGGGACGCCATTGCGACAACCATTTGCATTCCTTGCCCGTGGCCATATTTTCGGGGACGGCTTTTATTGTGCAACATTGATAACACCGTTGGTGCAACCTCGCTTTGATAAGATATTTGCACCACCCGGGGCCGCCACACTTTCGTACGTCACTGTGGCGTGGGCAACAGTGTGGAACGTGCCGGTGAGCAGGAACCGCAACGGTCCCTGCATCACTGACCCCACCAACGGGTAGCGCGCGTCCTCGCGCCCTCAGTTTCTTGTTACTCGACCGGGTTCACCGGACAGCGGGAAGGAAGATCCCATTCAGCCGATTTTCCCGGCAGCTCCCCCCACCGGGATGTTAATAACATTTTCGCTCGTCTTCCCCCGTCTTTGAAATCCACTTGACACCACGCTTCAAGTATCGCGCGGTGGTCGCTGGCAAGATTCGCTTATTGATTGATTACCGTAGGAGCAGCAGCGTCATCAATGGCGATCTTGGTGGTCGGTTCGCCCATGCACAATATGGCGCTACGTATAATGGGGCAATTGGCGTTAATGCGATTCTCTTGCCCAATTCGTGGCCCCTAGGCGACTGTTTTGCCGAATATTTTTGGTTCATCAAATTTTACGATCCATTCAACCATTAGGCGCCATTAGGAGTTGTTTTGCAAAAGCTGGCCACGACGGGCCGGAAAATATTAACGCCGAACGGAAATCGTCTAGCGCTTCATTCGGCGGCGGTTTGGGCCATCGTCCAGCGACTGTTTTCGAGTGTCTCACTAACGACCCGTGCGCCATTTGAAGCGTTTCCTTTAAAGCCCGGTCCGGCCCGGGTGGACGGTCGTTTTATTTGGCCACGGGTTGATAGAGCCGTTTATCAGGGAGTTGTGTGTTGAGAGCAGTCTTTGGCCGTTCGCGATATCATCGATCCAAACAATGAAACGGGGTAACCGGAAACAGCGCTTCAACACGATGGTGGCGGCAAACGCTTGATAGAGCGTGTGGCGAAATGGAGCACACACTGAAAATCAATAGGACCACCGCAACCGCCATGAAAAGGCCATCATTAAGCTATTTATTTCCACACCTATCGGGTGTGGGGCAAACAACGCCAGGGAGCAGAAAACAATTTCAATGAAATGATTTGCTGCTAGATTTACGATACCGCCGGTGCACTGCCGGTGTGCCGCAGCGGGGCGTCATTCGTCGTCGTCGTCGTCGTATGGTGCAATAAAGATAGGCCATGTTGATATCAATATTAGGCTCGCCGTATCAGCAAAGCGTTGTAAAAGTACTTGTCAAACTATTAGCGGGCGCGAGATGGGGTAGCCTTCTTGGCAGATGCTACCCTCCCCCCAATCGGTTTGCTGGGCCAAGTGGTCCGTGTTTTGGTAAGCAGATCTGGGATGAATATGGGACGAGGGAGGTCTGATAGCCTTCAAAATGGAGTCGCCAATGGTATATCATATTGTTTTTAGTGTGAAGTGTGTTGAGAAATTGTCTATTGAGTGAAATCAATTATCAAAATCAAAAATTGATGCTTTTTTCTTATGGCACGTAACGCATTCAAAAAGCGTTACGGTTTAGAGGTAACGCTTCCTAACACCGATCGTGCTTCCCGTTGCGCCAAAAAGTATGCAATGTACTAGCGTGTGGAGCGAAAACAATTCAAACTTGGAAATTTATCAAACCTTTACGGTTTTTTTTGTTCGTTACCTTTCTGAAACTTTGTTCACAGGATTTTTTAATTTTTTGTGAAACACAACCGGCAACGGAATCATTAATCATCGTCTTATCACCCTACAACTGGATTGCTGGCACACGAATTTCGTTCAAAAGGCATCCGTGGCGCAAACATCTTTTCCATCCTTAATCCGTATCCCCGCGCGCTCTGGCTTCTGGCGGCGCCTAATTGTGGCCACTCTCTCTCTCTCTCTCTCTCTCTCTGTCTCTCGTAGGAGTGTTTAGATAATTTTTCATCACATCATTGTGCGAGAAGGATTGCAATTAACGGTAATAAAGGAAGCCATTTTCCCGTGCCGTGTGGTGTGTCGGGATGGTGGTCGTTCCGGGAAAAACAAATCACCAACAAAACGAACCTCGAGTGCCGAGTTCCGTGGCGCACAGTTGCCGTAAATCCGTTCGGTGGATTTCCTGTTCTTCGCCTTCGCCTTAATGCTGGGTTCCCGTACGTCCGTCTGATGTGGTCATTTATATGCTGATTATGATTTCGTACGGTTGCTGCTGCCGTTGCCGTTGCTTGGCGGGCCAGGACGGGAGGGAACGTTCTTTCTGCACAAAATGCACATTCTCTCTGCCACCACTGTGACCTCTCCCCCCCCCCCCCCTCCGGGCTGCATCTCGCCCCAAGACGCACGATCCTCGGAGTCAGTGAGCTTTATTTAATTACCAAGAATGATACATTAACGAGCATAAACACACCGCTGGCTGGCTGGCCGGACCGCCGCATCTCCACCGCCTGGCAGAGGCACTTGTCCGGCCGGGAATGGGAATGATGAATAATTAAAAGTCTAAAACATGACTAATGACTTTCGGTCGCATTTCGAACGCCCGGCCCTGACTGAGCGCGTATCTCGCGCCTACCACGCTTGAATTGGCCTCGAGAGATCACCAGGGAAGCGCCAGGAGCCACCTGGGATCCTCCTGGCAGCGGGGGGTGCTCGCTGTGCCCGTGAGTAAGACACCGTGCGCCTCGGGCCTGAATCCTGCGCGAATGGGACCTGCACAAAATGTGCGCACAGCAGCGACGGACAACTTAACTGAAGTGTAACGTAGCGCGTAAGCCTTTCTGAAATTGTTTACAAATGACACCGGGAATTATCGGACCTCCAGACCAAAGCAAACTTCCTACGTTTGGCGAGTGGCAGAAAACGTGAGGCCTCAACTCCCAGCTCGGAGGGACAGAATGTGGCACGTGCAAGAATGTGGCTGCTCGAGAGGTCGCCTGGAACATGCCACCCGGACGACTGGTATTGGGAGCGGACGAGATCAATATGGGTGTTCCTAGGAGAGTTCCACCCGCGGGGCGACATCGAGGCTAGGTCAGTACATCGGTTGATAAGTCACGAGTCGCAGCAGCATAATTATAGGGCGTTTGGAACTCAGGTTTAGTGCCTTTCGAAATGATGACAGTTGCCTCGAGAAGTACCGGTCGCTGTAGCACACGAAGGAATGTTGCGACCAAGCGACAAAATGTACATATTAAAGAGATTAAAAAGAAAAACACTCCTATCCGAAGGCACGCCGCACCGAAGCGGGCCCACAACGGGTGTGCGCTCTCTAGCGTTCCATTTCCGTGAACGCCCCAGAAATCATAACTCGCGCCCCGTGGCATGGCATGTCCTGCCAGCCAGCTAGTACACCCGCCCCCCGCAACCGCGGCATGCCCAGTATGGGGACATGCAAGAACCAGCTCATTAGCCGCACTCGCGCACTCGGCGTACGGGGCGACTTCCCGCGCCCGACACATGAGCCCATATATGCGCGTTTGCAGGGAACCGGAATTCGCTAATGTGCATAATGGTGCGCCGAGCCGAGCCGGGCGCGTTCTACGACGTTCCGTTCTCCTCCGATTACGGATGCGTTCTGCGCGCGCGCGCCCAGCTCCGGGTGTAAATTGCATGAAATTCACCATTTCGATCCGCATCGCTCTTGCGCGGCGCGCACCCGACGATTGCCATCAGAGCACGCGGCCGGGCCCTAGCGGCCGGGCGAGGCGAGCGGGGGAAAAAAATATTATTAAATTATGTAGTAATTAATCAACAAGATTCCTTTGGGTGTCCCCCAGCCTGCCCCATGCCGCGCCCGCCCGCCACGCATCGCCAGCCATTGCGCGCCTTGCTCGGCTCGATGTCATTTGCGCAGCGGCGGCGTAATGCGCAATAAGGGCTTAGCGTGTGTGTGTGTGTGTGTGTGTGCGCGCTAAAGTCTCCGTTTGGGAAATCGCACGCAGGACGACGCGCCACAAATAATTGTTGGTTGCAAAGTGGCCGGGAGCACCCAACGGCGACGTGAAACGAAAACGTAACGTGGGAAATTGAATAACTTTTCAATTACCCGGCCCGGATGTGTGGTTGATGAACTGCGAGCTGCGCTGCAAGTGCTACCGATTAGCGAGAACGGGAGGCCAAGTTCTGGCAAAGTTCCGAGCACACGTTGCTGTGCTACTACAGGACTCCGGTGGGGCCAAGTTGGTAGGCAACTCCCCAAGATGTTATCGTAGAGGGGCCGGCTCCACCACCGGAGGCGAGGACGTGAGATGCCTCGAACCGTGGAGATGCAGTGGAACCGATTGCATTCATAAATACGCAGAATTTAGTGAGTGAGCCTCGGAGATGACCCGCACAACCCGCACAAAACAAGCATATCGAGGAACGAATTCAATGCCCGCGCGTCTAGCGGCATCGATCGGCCAGCAATCGAACGAAACACGACTTGGGAACGGTGACAGGCAGGGGGTAGGGTGACAGGCGATCCGTGAGAACGGCACGAAATCGCCTTCATCCCCATTCAGCCATCTATTGGTTGCAACGAAAAATAGGCAATCTTTCGTTGGACATCATGAGAGAGATGGTCAGCCAATAGTTTGGAGCTTGTTGGTAAGTAACTCCATTTCCTCGTTCAGGACTAATTGAAGAAATTCTTCTTCAGCAATGAAGACCAATAAGTTCAATAAGTTTTCCCTGAAGTTTCATTTCAATCTGTCAATTCGAGAATTATCATTAGACACTGTGAGCAAAATGTTGACTGATGATGATGATTCGAATGCGAATGCACTTTTCTCTCTAAGTGGGTCTCTCATACAAAACCTAGGTACATTTCAGTTACACTCGGATAGTTTTCAAACAATTTGAGCCAACGTTGAATCCCAGATATTCTTTTGCTCATTCGGAGGGCGATCGCCCTCCCTGCGATCACTCTCCGGAAAGGTTCCCGGCAGAAGGAAGTAAGTTCAACAAGTCGATGAAACTCGAAATTGATTAACAGTTGCTGTGCCACGATCGAATTAGTGTAAGTGATGGAAATGTGTGAGGATCACACGCAACTAGACACACGATCACCTCCGTTGAGTAGGCATCACTGTGGGGGGGGTACAAAACCTGCCCCGTTACAAGGGCATGTGTGATCGAAGCTCAATCGGCGAGATCAGGTGTCCATTGGGCGCTCCCCTCCGACAGAGCTGGCTGGCCGATCATCGTCATCAGGATTACGATCGTTGTCGATGTCGAGAGCCGATCAGACTTTGTCACCTACCGGACTACGGCCGGCCGGGCGTCCGGCCGCTTGAAGATGTTTCTCCCCCTTCCGGACACCCAGCCTCACCGGCCCACCATCGAACGATTGATGATCGTGCGACAGACTGTCCCGGTGGCGGCCCGCGTGGTAAATCCGGTCCAGACCGAGGACCGAGCTGCAGGGAAAAATTGCCACCTGCATACGAGATACGATCGACGCAACGGATGGCCCGAACCTCGGCCCGGGCTCGATCCCCCGTCCGGCCGTTTGTGGTTCGTCGATCCCGATCCCGAGAAGATTCTTCAGGGCCGCGCCGTCGAACAGGCGAATCCGGCATTCCCCGGTCGCCGCCGTCGCGCATCGTGGCAAATGAAGACCTCCCGCTCTTGAGGCAGGTTTTACATCTTTATTGGCACACGGATGACGCCGATGCCGAGGCAGAGGAGAGCGCACCGAGCGTGTCGACCGAGCGTTGGGGCGCCTCCGGAGGCTCGTTTGCCTATTTATTTATTTGTTTTACCAGATCTCGAGCCCCGGCACCGGCGGCCGGCCAGGTGTCAAAACAGTACACGGCAATTGCGATGGCCTGCACACCAAGGGAAAGCGCATAACGCCGATTGCTGCTGATGCGTCGCGCTACGTCCTGGCAGGACCGCAGGACGGCTGACAATTTACAACGATACGCGAGGCGATCGCGAGATGAATGCTGGATAATTAACTTCCCATTCGCTGTTTAGGGGGACTGTGTACTGTTTCATCTTCCGCGGTTTGTGCAATTGATCAACACTTTTATTCACTGCTCGTGGCCACACTTCTTTTGCTGCTTCTTGTGAGTTGAAGATTTATGGAACTCGTATGGACGATGGAAAGAAGTGTCCGGGGTTTTTGTTCAAAGTCCATTTTCAGGCTCACTTGGGTCGTCTCTGGCTCAGGTTCGCGTTGAGCATCATCGAAAGAGAGAATTCGTATTGAAAGAAGTTCGTTAATATGATAATAAGTTCGTTCATGTATAATAATAAGTTTAAATAAGTTTAGTGATAAGTTTATTCGATTTTTGATGCTGCTTTAGTTAAGTAACGGTGCGAATCATTGCGTGCTGATAAGTGTTCATCTGAACTGTTTCATCACCTTCAATTTGTAGGTTAAGCTTCCACCTACAAACTGGGCCGTCGACACTTCACACGACACGGCTGCTGCTGGTGCTGCTACACATAATCAATCGATGGCAAATTAAAACTCGCTATAAAAGCATAGTTTGTCGGGTCTCGGTCCCGGCCACGGGACCACAAAGTAACGGATCCGAACGGGGCGAGCAAATAACAACATCGGCGCTATTCATAACCAAACATGAGCACCACAGGAGAGACCGAGAGAGAGAGAACAGTCACGACATAAATCGATGAAGGGAGCGCTGCCGCCGCCGCCGCCATCGCCGCCGTCGTCGGGGCCGGCGTCGGATGAGCCACAACACAACAGCGACAAACGGCGCGACACAGGAAAGAAGATGTTTATTAGTTTTATTGACCATCGAACTGTCGTCATCGTTTGCCGTGGCTCATCCCAGTGGATCACTGGGGATAGAGAGGGAGAGAGCGAGAGCGGGCAGACCTGAATTCCGGGCCGTGTCCGGGTGTCTCCGCGCCCAATACGATTAGAAGGCACAAGGGCGGCGGCGGCGGCGGCGGCGGCGGGGCCACCGCTGGCCGTTAGGTTTTATTGGTTTGCAAATTGGAACCAACCATCCGCAACGCGCGCGCGACCGCCGCGGTCGAAGATTTTCCCCACTGCCGTTTCCTCTGCGCCGCTTTCCCCGCGTGGCCGCGGCGACCGGCGGCTAATCTGGTGGGGGCCGAGGCTTGGGGCCAAAGTGTGAAAAGATGCCGCGCGCACCCGACCGTCGGTCCTGGGAGAAATTTGGACAATGTCTTTGTTTCATTACGGCTTCAAACTTCTTCTCTGCGCCGGCCGGTACGCGCATCACGGTCGGTCGCCATCTTTTGCGCCGGGCCAATGGGTTCCTAACCTGTGCCAACAACCAGCCAGCAAGCCAGGCAGCCGGAACGCCGGGTTAGAGGCCGAGAAGATCAAGAATCTGCGCCACAAAGGGCATGCCGATGTTTACGCTACGATATTTGCTGGCGTAAAGCTTAAAGTAAAATGCCAATCGGTTGTTGTGTAATTTGTCTGAAATAAGGATTTCATGTAAAAAATTAAAATAACACGAGGGTGGTCTAAAAAGTGGCCGATCTCAACATGTAGCTGGCAAGTAAATGAAAGTAAACGAAAGCAAGCGAATGTGGTTGTCGATCTTTTGACAGTTACTCACCACAATTTCACCAATTTCTGTGTCAGATGTGAAAATGGACAAAATGAAGCATCGGAGTGTCATTAAATATTTATTTTTCAAAGACAATACGGCCACTGTGAAGTTTTGGGCAGCTAAATTTTAAGCATGGCCGTAAAAGCTTGGGTAACGATGAGCGAACAGGTCGTTCAAAAAATGCAACTACCTTCGAAAGCATCGCAAAAGTGCACCAAATGCTGCAGGAGGAATACCGAATTAAGTGAGCGCAACAGCCGAGGTAATGAACATCTAAAAAAAACTTGTTTGGCCCATTTACAAATAACATTGAAACATAGGAAAATACGGCGCGAATTACGACTTGCGTGACCATCCACCTTAGTCAGCAGATATGCGCCCAAGCGCCTTCTGTTTGTTCTTTGAAAGATTTTCCTAGAATCACCTCCGCGAATAAATATTTTGAAGAAAATACTTTTCCGGGTATTATTTGGACGGGAGATTCGAGCAAATGAGCTACATAATCCGATCAAAATAAAAGGAAATGAAAATCAAACAAATCGCTGAACTCCGTTTTTTTGGATTGCACTTTAACCCTCTCGATTCCTTGCAAAAGCAGCTCAACAAAGATCAAAACATGCGGGAATGTTTTACGATTACATTGATAGCCTCTGTTCAATAGAAAGCTTCGATTAATTGTGCTGAAATCTATTTTGCAAACTGCCGCCCCGCAACCTTGTGGCAAAGCGAAGGGAAACATACAAACAAATAAACAGTTTAATCGAAAAGTCATGCTCGACACACAGAACCTTTGGGCCGGCGAACAGGTTGCTCCGATCCGCCGATCCGGAGCCAAGAAGCATAATAAAGCATTTAAAGCTCGAGCATTGCGTTACTCTTTCACCCAAAGAATAGAACGCAACGCGCCGCATTCGCAATCCGTAATCACGCTAAACGCAATCCCGACACCGGCCGGCCGGCCGGCCGGGGATGGGGCAAAGATCTAGAAGGACGATAGGGCGAAGGGCCGTACGAAGGCAGGGCCGCGCAATTAATCATTGTAGAAAAGTCGGGAAACGAAGGGAAGCGTACCCGACGTTGTGTCACCCTATTGCACGCCCCGTGCCTTCCGTGCCACCATCACGGTGATCAGTGTGTGGCCACAATCTGGCCAAGGGTTCCCCTCAGCCGCCCGTCCGCGTAATCAATTATCTATCGGGACAGATTCGATATAAATATGTCATTCGTCATTCCGTGATTCGTCAGCCCACGAGAGGGGGGCGTCGACGGTGGCGATGGCGGAGAGTGGCGTGGCGACTTTGGTTGATTATTATTTTATCCAACTACCCGCGACCGTTCTAGCCCCCGCCGTCGGTCGGTCATTGCATTCCATTGCGAAGGAAAAACCTTCCGCTCCGGGTTATGCAAACGAGGCGAGGATCGCGCAACGATCGATCGGGGAGCAACGGGAGTAAAATGCCATTGCCGGCGCACACACACACACGCGCACACACGTCGGATCGAGGTTGATCGAGAAGGTCGACCGAAGCCCGAAGAAGGGCAAGAAGATCCCCGGTGAGCCGCCGCCGCGGTGAGACTCTTGCGGTGCGGCGACCAAGAACTCCCGGCGGCCCCGGCGGAGTTGTCGTGCGAAAATCCATAACCCCCGCTGAGCGCGGGCGCGTGCGCGCGCTCCGGCTCCGGTCACCTGAGCACGGCCCGG